>NW_026518498.1:0-128117 GCF_027409825.1 Scomber japonicus
TTTCACACAATGCCTTCACGATGCTTGATTTTACACATTTTTCATTCAGCCCGCCCCTCTGGCCCCTTGTAGCAAGTTTTGGGACAATCCCCCACCCTTCCCATTTTTGACTTTTTCGACACTACCGGCCCTGTCATTTTTTTCCATTTTTGGCCGCTTTGGAAAATCCTTCACAATTTCACACAATGCCCTCACGGTGCTTGATTTTACACATTTTTCATTCAGGCCGCCCCTCTGGCCCCTTGTAGCAAGTTTTGGGACAATCCCCCACCCTTCCCATTTTTGACTTTTTCGACACTACCGACCCTGTCATTTTTTTTCAATTTTTACCCCTATGGAAAATCCTTCACAATTTTCACACAATGCCCTCATGGTGCTTGATTTTACACATTTTTCAATCAGCCCGCCCCTCTGGCCCCTTGTAGCAAGTTTTGGGACAATCCCCCACCCTTCCCATTTTGACTTTTTCGACACTACCGGCCCTGTCATTTTTTTTCATTTTTGGCCGCTTTGGAAAATCCTTCACAATTTTCACACAATGCCCTCACGGTGCTTGATTTTACACATTTTTCATTCAGGCCGCCCCTCTGGCCCCTTGTAGCAAGTTTTGGGACAATCCCCCACCCTTCCCATTTTTGACTTTTTCGACACTACCGACCCTGTCATTTTTTTTTCAATTTTTACCCCTATGGAAAATCCTTCACAATTTTCACACAATGCCTTCACGGTGCTTGATTTTACACATTTTTCAATCAGCCCGCCCCTCTGGCCCCTTGTAGCAAGTTTTGGGACAATCCCCCACCCTTCCCATTTTTGACTTTTTCGGACACTACCGGCCCTGTCGTTTTTTTCAATTTTTGGCCGCTTTGGAAAATCCTTCATAATTTTCACACAATGCCCTCACGGTGCTTGATTTTACAAATTTTTCATTCAGGCCGCCCCTCTGGCCCCTTGTAGCAAGTTTTGGGACAATCCCCCACCCTTCCCATTTTTGAATTTTTCGACACTACCGGCCCTGTCGTTTTTTTCAATTTTTGGCCGCTTTGGAAAATCCTTCATAATTTTCACACAATGCCCTCACGGTGCTTGATTTTACAAATTTTTCATTCAGGCCGCCCCTCTGGCCCCTTGTAGCAAGTTTTGGGACAATCCCCCACCCTTCCCATTTTTGACTTTTTCGACACTACCGGCCCTGTCGTTTTTTTCAATTTTTGGCCGCTTTGGAAAATCCTTCACAATTTTCACACAATGCCCTCACGGTGCTTGATTTTACACATTTTTCATTCAGGCCGCCCCTCTGGCCCCTTGTAGCAAGTTTTGGGACAATCCCCCACCCTTCCCATTTTTGACTTTTTCGACACTACCGACCCTGTCATTTTTTTCAATTTTCACCCCTATGGAAAATCCTTCACAATTTTCACACAATGCCTTCACGGTGCTTGATTTTACACATTTTTCAATCAGCCCGCCCCTCTGGCCCCTTGTAGCAAGTTTTGGGACAATCCCCCACCCTTCCCATTTTTGACTTTTTCGACACTACCGGCCCTGTCGTTTTTTTCAATTTTTGGCCGCTTTGGAAAATCCTTCACAATTTTCACACAATGCCCTCACGGTGCTTGATTTTACACATTTTTCATTCAGGCCGCCCCTCTGGCCCCTTGTAGCAAGTTTTGGGACAATCCCCCACCCTTCCCCATTTTTGAATTTTTCGACACTACCGGCCCTGTCGTTTTTTTCAATTTTTGGGCCGCTTTAGAAAATCCTTCATAATTTTCACACAATGCCCTCACGGTGCTTGATTTTACAAATTTTTCATTCAGGCCGCCCCTCTGGCCCCTTGTAGCAAGTTTTGGGACAATCCCCCACCCTTCCCATTTTTGACTTTTTCGACACTACCGGCCCTGTCGTTTTTTTCAATTTTTGGCCGCTTTGGAAAATCCTTCACAATTTTCACACAATGCCCTCACGGTGCTTGATTTTACAAATTTTTCATTCAGGCCGCCCCTCTGGCCCCTTGTAGCAAGTTTTGGGACAATCCCCCACCCTTCCCATTTTTGACTTTTTCGACACTACCGGCCCTGTCATTTTTTTCCATTTTTGGCCGCTTTGGAAAATCCTTCACAATTTTCACACAATGCCCTCACGGTGCTTGATTTTACACATTTTTCATTCAGGCCGCCCCTCTGGCCCCTTGTAGCAAGTTTTGGGACAATCCCCCACCCTTCCCATTTTTGACTTTTTCGACACTACCGACCCTGTCATTTTTTTCAATTTTTACCCCTATGGAAAATCCTTCACAATTTTCACACAATGCCTTCACGGTGCTTGATTTTACACATTTTTCAATCAGCCCGCCCCTCTGGCCCCTTGTAGCAAGTTTTGGGACAATCCCCCACCCTTCCCATTTTTGACTTTTTCGACACTACGGCCCTGTCGTTTTTTTCAATTTTTGGCCGCTTTGGAAAATCCTTCACAATTTTCACACAATGCCCTCACGGTGCTTGATTTTACACATTTTTCATTCAGGCCGCCCCTCTGGCCCCTTGTAGCAAGTTTTGGGACAATCCCCCACCCTTCCCATTTTTGAATTTTTCGACACTACCGGCCCTGTCGTTTTTTTCAATTTTTGGCCGCTTTAGAAAATCCTTCATAATTTTCACACAATGCCCTCACGGTGCTTGATTTTACAAATTTTTCATTCAGGCCGCCCTCTGGCCCCTTGTAGCAAGTTTTGGGGACAATCCCCCACCCTTCCCATTTTTGACTTTTTCGACACTACCGGCCCTGTCGTTTTTTTCAATTTTTGGCCGCTTTGGAAAATCCTTCACAATTTTCACACAATGCCCTCACGGTGCTTGATTTTACACATTTTTCATTCAGGCCGCCCCTCTGGCCCCTTGTAGCAAGTTTTGGGACAATCCCCCACCCTTCCCATTTTTGAATTTTTCGACACTACCCGGCCCTGTCGTTTTTTTCAATTTTTGGCCGCTTTGGAAAATCCTTCACAATTTTCACACAATGCCCTCACGGTGCTTGATTTTACAAATTTTTCATTCAGGCCGCCCCTCTGGCCCCTTGTAGCAAGTTTTGGGACAATCCCCCACCCTTCCCATTTTTGACTTTTTCGACACTACCGACCCTGTCATTTTTTTCAATTTTTACCCCTATGGAAAATCCTTCACAATTTTCACACAATGCCTTCACGGTGCTTGATTTTACACATTTTTCAATCAGCCCGCCCCTCTGGCCCCCTTGTAGCAAGTTTTGGGACAATCCCCCACCCTTCCCATTTTTGACTTTTTCGACACTACCGACCCTGTCATTTTTTTCAATTTTTGGCCGCTTTGGAAAATCCTTCACAATTTTCACACAATGCCTTCACGGTGCTTGATTTTACACATTTTTCAATCAGCCCGCCCCTCTGGCCCCTTGTAGCAAGTTTTGGGACAATCCCCCACCCTTCCCATTTTTGACTTTTTCGACACTACCGGCCCTGTCATTTTTTTCCATTTTTGGCCGCTTTGGAAAATCCTTCACAATTTTCACACAATGCCCTCACGGTGCTTGATTTTACACATTTTTCATTCAGGCCGCCCCTCTGGCCCCTTGTAGCAAGTTTTGGGACAATCCCCCACCCTTCCCATTTTTGACTTTTTCGACACTACCGACCCTGTCATTTTTTTCAATTTTTACCCCTATGGAAAATCCTTCACAATTTTCACACAATGCCCTCATGGTGCTTGATTTTACACATTTTTCAATCAGCCCGCCCCCTCTGGCCCCTTGTAGCAAGTTTTGGGACAATCCCCCACCCTTCCCATTTTGACTTTTTCGACACTACCGGCCCTGTCATTTTTTTTCATTTTTGGCCGCTTTGGAAAATCCTTCACAATTTTCACACAATGCCCTCACGGTGCTTGATTTTACACATTTTTCATTCAGGGCCGCCCCTCTGGCCCCTTGTAGCAAGTTTTGGGACAATCCCCCACCCTTCCATTTTTGACTTTTTCGACACTACCGACCCTGTCATTTTTTTTCAATTTTTACCCCTATGGAAAATCCTTCACAATTTTCACACAATGCCTTCACGGTGCTTGATTTTACACATTTTTCAATCAGCCCGCCCCTCTGGCCCCTTGTAGCAAGTTTTGGGACAATCCCCCACCCTTCCCATTTTTGACTTTTTCGACACTACCGGCCCTGTCGTTTTTTTCAATTTTTGGCCGCTTTGGAAAATCCTTCATAATTTTCACACAATGCCCTCACGGTGCTTGATTTTACAAATTTTTCATTCAGGGCCGCCCCTCTGGCCCCTTGTAGCAAGTTTTGGGACAATCCCCCACCCTTCCCATTTTTGAATTTTTCGACACTACCGGCCCTGTCGTTTTTTTCAATTTTTGGCCCGCTTTGGAAAATCCTTCATAATTTTCACACAATGCCCTCACGGTGCTTGATTTTACAAATTTTTCATTCAGGCCGCCCCTCTGGCCCCTTGTAGCAAGTTTTGGGGACAATCCCCCACCCTTCCCATTTTTGACTTTTTCGACACTACCGGCCCTGTCGTTTTTTTCAATTTTTGGTCCGCTTTGGAAAATCCTTCACAATTTTCACACAATGCCCTCACGGTGCTTGATTTTACACATTTTTCATCAGGCCGCCCCTCTGGCCCCTTGTAGCAAGTTTTGGGACAATCCCCCACCCTTCCCATTTTTGACTTTTTCGACACTACCGACCCTGTCATTTTTTTCAATTTTCACCCCTATGGAAAATCCTTCACAATTTTCACACAATGCCCTCACGGTGCTTGATTTTACACATTTTTCAATCAGCCCGCCCCTCTGGCCCCTTGTAGCAAGTTTTGGGACAATCCCCCCACCCTTCCCATTTTTGACTTTTTCGACACTACCGGCCCTGTCGTTTTTTTTCAATTTTTGGCCGCTTTGGAAAATCCTTCACAATTTTCACACAATGCCCTCACGGTGCTTGATTTTACACATTTTTCATTCAGGCCGCCCCTCTGGCCCCTTGTAGCAAGTTTTGGGACAATCCCCCACCCTTCCCATTTTTGAATTTTTCGACACTACCGGCCCTGTCGTTTTTTTCAATTTTTTGGCCGCTTTAGAAAATCCTTCATAATTTTCACACAATGCCCTCACGGTGCTTGATTTTACAAATTTTTCATTCAGGCCGCCCCTCTGGCCCCTTGTAGCAAGTTTTGGGACAATCCCCCACCCTTCCCATTTTTGACTTTTTCGACACTACCGGCCCTGTCGTTTTTTTCAATTTTTGGCCGCTTTGGAAAATCCTTCACAATTTTCACACAATGCCCTCACGGTGCTTGATTTTACAAATTTTTCATTCAGGCCGCCCCTCTGGCCCCTTGTAGCAAGTTTTGGGACAATCCCCCACCCTTCCCATTTTTGACTTTTTCGACACTACCGGCCCTGTCATTTTTTTCCATTTTTGGCCGCTTTGGAAAATCCTTCACAATTTTCACACAATGCCCTCACGGTGCTTGATTTTACACATTTTTCATTCAGGCCCGCCCCTCTGGCCCCTTGTAGCAAGTTTTGGGGACAATCCCCCCACCCTTCCCATTTTTGACTTTTTCGACACTACCGGCCCTGTCGTTTTTTTCAATTTTTGGGCCGCTTTGGAAAATCCTTCATAATTTTCACACAATGCCCTCACGGTGCTTGATTTTACAAATTTTTCATTCAGGCCGCCCCTCTGGCCCCTTGTAGCAAGTTTTGGGACAATCCCCCACCCTTCCCATTTTTGACTTTTTCGACACTACCGGCCCTGTCATTTTTTTCCATTTTTGGCCGCTTTGGAAAATCCTTCACAATTTTCACACAATGCCCTCACGGTGCTTGATTTTACACATTTTTCATTCAGGCCGCCCCTCTGGCCCCTTGTAGCAAGTTTTGGGACAATCCCCCACCCTTCCCATTTTTGACTTTTTCGACACTACCGGCCCTGTCGTTTTTTTCAATTTTTGGCCGCTTTGGAAAATCCTTCATAATTTTCACACAATGCCCTCACGGTGCTTGATTTTACAAATTTTTCATTCAGGCCGCCCCTCTGGCCCCTTGTAGCAAGTTTTGGGACAATCCCCCACCCTTCCCATTTTTGAATTTTTCGACACTACCGGCCCTGTCGTTTTTTTTCAATTTTTGGCCGCTTTGGAAAATCCTTCATAATTTTCACACAATGCCCTCACGGTGCTTGATTTTACAAATTTTTCATTCAGGCCGCCCCTCTGGCCCCTTGTAGCAAGTTTTGGGACAATCCCCCACCCTTCCCATTTTTGACTTTTTCGACACTACCGGCCCTGTCGTTTTTTTCAATTTTTGGCCGCTTTGGAAAATCCTTCACAATTTTCACACAATGCCCTCACGGTGCTTGATTTTACACATTTTTCATTCAGGCCGCCCCTCTGGCCCCTTGTAGCAAGTTTTGGGACAATCCCCCACCCTTCCCATTTTTGACTTTTTCGACACTACCGACCCTGTCATTTTTTTCAATTTTCACCCCTATGGAAAATCCTTCACAATTTTCACACAATGCCTTCACGGTGCTTGATTTTACACATTTTTCAATCAGCCCGCCCCTCTGGCCCCTTGTAGCAAGTTTTGGGACAATCCCCCACCCTTCCCATTTTTGACTTTTTCGACACTACCGGCCCTGTCGTTTTTTTCAATTTTTGGCCGCTTTGGAAAATCCTTCACAATTTTCACACAATGCCCTCACGGTGCTTGATTTTACACATTTTTCATTCAGGCCGCCCCTCTGGCCCCTTGTAGCAAGTTTTGGGACAATCCCCCACCCTTCCCATTTTTGAATTTTTCGACACTACCGGCCCTGTCGTTTTTTTCAATTTTTGGGCCGCTTTAGAAAATCCTTCATAATTTTCACACAATGCCCTCACGGTGCTTGATTTTACAAATTTTTCATTCAGGCCGCCCCTCTGGCCCCTTGTAGCAAGTTTTGGGACAATCCCCCACCCTTCCCATTTTTGACTTTTTCGACACTACCGGCCCTGTCGTTTTTTTTCATTTTTGGCCGCTTTGGAAAATCCTTCACAATTTTCACACAATGCCCTCACGGTGCTTGATTTTACAAATTTTTCATTCAGGCCGCCCCTCTGGCCCCTTGTAGCAAGTTTTGGGACAATCCCCCACCCTTCCCATTTTTGACTTTTTCGACACTACCGGCCCTGTCATTTTTTTCCATTTTTGGCCGCTTTGGAAAATCCTTCACAATTTTCACACAATGCCCTCACGGTGCTTGATTTTACACATTTTTCATTCAGGCCGCCCCTCTGGCCCCTTGTAGCAAGTTTTGGGACAATCCCCCACCCTTCCCATTTTTGACTTTTTCGACACTACCGACCCTGTCATTTTTTTCAATTTTTACCCCTATGGAAAATCCTTCACAATTTTCACACAATGCCTTCACGGTGCTTGATTTTACACATTTTTCAATCAGCCCGCCCCTCTGGCCCCTTGTAGCAAGTTTTGGGACAATCCCCCACCCTTCCCATTTTTGACTTTTTCGACACTACCGGCCCTGTCGTTTTTTTCAATTTTTGGCCGCTTTGGAAAATCCTTCACAATTTTCACACAATGCCCTCACGGTGCTTGATTTTACACATTTTTCATTCAGGCCGCCCCTCTGGCCCCTTGTAGCAAGGGCCGCCCCTCTGGCCCCTTGTAGCAAGTTTTGGGACAATCCCCCACCCTTCCCATTTTTGAATTTTCGACACTACCGGCCCTGTCGTTTTTTTCAATTTTTGGCCGCTTTAGAAAATCCTTCATAATTTTCACACAATGCCCTCACGGTGCTTGATTTTACAAATTTTCATTCAGGCCGCCCTCTGGCCCCTTGTAGCAAGTTTTGGGACAATCCCCACCCTTCCCATTTTTGACTTTTTCGACACTACCGGCCCTGTCGTTTTTTCAATTTTTGGCCGCTTTGGAAAATCCTTCACAATTTTCACACAATGCCCTCACGGTGCTTGATTTACACATTTTTCATTCAGGCCGCCCCTCTGGCCCCTTGTAGCAAGTTTTGGGACAATCCCCCACCCTTCCCATTTTTGAATTTTTCGACACTACGGCCCTGTCGTTTTTTTCAATTTTTGGCCGCTTTGGAAAATCCTTCATAATTTTCACACAATGCCCTCACGGTGCTTGATTTTACAAATTTTTCATTCAGGCCGCCCTCTGGCCCCTTGTAGCAAGTTTTGGGACAATCCCCCACCCTTCCCATTTTTGACTTTTTCGACACTACCGGCCCTGTCATTTTTTTCCATTTTTGCCGCTTTGGAAAATCCTTCACAATTTTCACACAATGCCCTCACGGTGCTTGATTTTACACATTTTTCATTCAGGCCGCCCCTCTGGCCCCTTGTAGCAAGTTTTGGGACAATCCCCCACCCTTCCCATTTTTGACTTTTTCGACACTACCGACCCTGTCATTTTTTTCAATTTTTACCCCTATGGAAAATCCTTCACAATTTTCACACAATGCCCTCACGGTGCTTGATTTTACACATTTTTCAATCAGCCCGCCCCTCTGGCCCCTTGTAGCAAGTTTTGGGACAATCCCCCACCCTTCCCATTTTGACTTTTTCGACACTACCGGCCCTGTCATTTTTTTTCATTTTTGGCCGCTTTGGAAAATCCTTCACAATTTTCACACAATGCCCTCACGGTGCTTGATTTTACACATTTTTCATTCAGGCCGCCCCTCTGGCCCCTTGTAGCAAGTTTTGGGACAATCCCCCACCCTTCCCATTTTTGACTTTTTCGACACTACCGACCCTGTCATTTTTTTTCAATTTTTACCCCTATGGAAAATCCTTCACAATTTTCACACAATGCCTTCACGGTGCTTGATTTTACACATTTTTCAATCAGCCCGCCCCTCTGGCCCCTTGTAGCAAGTTTTGGGACAATCCCCCACCCTTCCCATTTTTGACTTTTTCGACACTACCGACCCTGTCATTTTTTTCAATTTTCACCCCTATGGAAAATCCTTCACAATTTTCACACAATGCCCTCACGGTGCTTGATTTTACACATTTTTCAATCAGCCCGCCCCTCTGGCCCCTTGTAGCAAGTTTTGGGACAATCCCCCACCCTTCCCATTTTTGACTTTTTCGACACTACCGGCCCTGTCGTTTTTTTCAATTTTTGGCCGCTTTGGAAAATCCTTCACAATTTTCACACAATGCCCTCACGGTGCTTGATTTTACACATTTTTCATTCAGGCCGCCCCTCTGGCCCCTTGTAGCAAGTTTTGGGACAATCCCCCACCCTTCCCATTTTTGAATTTTTCGACACTACCGGCCCTGTCGTTTTTTTCAATTTTTGGCCGCTTTAGAAAATCCTTCATAATTTTCACACAATGCCCTCACGGTGCTTGATTTTACAAATTTTTCATTCAGGCCGCCCCTCTGGCCCCTTGTAGCAAGTTTTGGGACAATCCCCCACCCTTCCCATTTTTGACTTTTTCGACACTACCGGCCCTGTCGTTTTTTTCAATTTTTGGCCGCTTTGGAAAATCCTTCACAATTTTCACACAATGCCCTCACGGTGCTTGATTTTACAAATTTTTCATTCAGGCCGCCCCTCTGGCCCCTTGTAGCAAGTTTTGGGACAATCCCCCACCCTTCCCATTTTTGACTTTTTCGACACTACGGCCCTGTCATTTTTTTCCATTTTGGCCGCTTTGGAAAATCCTTCACAATTTTCACACAATGCCCTCACGGTGCTTGATTTTACACATTTTTCATTCAGGCCGCCCCTCTGGCCCCTTGTAGCAAGTTTTGGGACAATCCCCCACCCTTCCCATTTTTGACTTTTTCGACACTACCGGCCTGTCGTTTTTTTCAATTTTTGGCCGCTTTGGAAAATCCTTCATAATTTTCACACAATGCCCTCACGGTGCTTGATTTTACAAATTTTTCATTCAGGCCGCCCCTCTGGCCCCTTGTAGCAAGTTTTGGGACAATCCCCCACCCTTCCCATTTTTGACTTTTTCGACACTACCGGCCCTGTCATTTTTTTCCATTTTTGGCCGCTTTGGAAAATCCTTCACAATTTTCACACAATGCCCTCACGGTGCTTGATTTTACACATTTTTCATTCAGGCCGCCCCTCTGGCCCCTTGTAGCAAGTTTTGGGACAATCCCCCACCCTTCCCATTTTTGACTTTTTCGACACTACCGGCCCTGTCGTTTTTTTCATTTTTGGCCGCTTTGGAAAATCCTTCATAATTTTCACACAATGCCCTCACGGTGCTTGATTTTACAAATTTTTCATTCAGGCCGCCCCTCTGGCCCCTTGTAGCAAGTTTTGGGACAATCCCCCACCCTTCCCATTTTTGAATTTTTCGACACTACCGCCCTGTCGTTTTTTTCAATTTTTGGCCGCTTTGGAAATCCTTCATAATTTTCACACAATGCCCTCACGGTGCTTGATTTTACAAATTTTTCATTCAGGCCGCCCCTCTGGCCCCTTGTAGCAAGTTTTGGGACAATCCCCCACCCTTCCATTTTTGACTTTTTCGACACTACCGGCCCTGTCGTTTTTTTCAATTTTTGGCCGCTTTGGAAAATCCTTCACAATTTTCACACAATGCCCTCACGGTGCTTGATTTTACACATTTTTCATTCAGGCCGCCCCTCTGGCCCCTTGTAGCAAGTTTTGGGACAATCCCCCACCCTTCCCATTTTTGACTTTTTCGACACTACCGACCCTGTCATTTTTTTCAATTTTCACCCCTATGGAAAATCCTTCACAATTTTCACACAATGCCTTCACGGTGCTTGATTTTACACATTTTTCAATCAGCCCGCCCCTCTGGCCCCTTGTAGCAAGTTTTGGGACAATCCCCCACCCTTCCCATTTTTGACTTTTTCGACACTACCGGCCCTGTCGTTTTTTTCAATTTTTGGCCGCTTTGGAAAATCCTTCACAATTTTCACACAATGCCCTCACGGTGCTTGATTTTACACATTTTTCATTCAGGCCGCCCCTCTGGCCCCTTGTAGCAAGTTTTGGGACAATCCCCCACCCTTCCCATTTTTGAATTTTTCGACACTACCGGCCCTGTCGTTTTTTTCAATTTTTGGCCGCTTTAGAAAATCCTTCATAATTTTCACACAATGCCCTCACGGTGCTTGATTTTACAAATTTTTCATTCAGGCCGCCCCTCTGGCCCCTTGTAGCAAGTTTGGGACAATCCCCCACCCTTCCCATTTTTGACTTTTTCGACACTACCGGCCCTGTCGTTTTTTTCAATTTTTGGCCGCTTTGGAAAATCCTTCACAATTTTCACACAATGCCCTCACGGTGCTTGATTTTACAAATTTTTCATTCAGGCCGCCCCTCTGGCCCCTTGTAGCAAGTTTTGGGACAATCCCCCACCCTTCCCATTTTTGACTTTTTCGACACTACCGGCCCTGTCATTTTTTTCCATTTTTGGCCGCTTTGGAAAATCCTTCACAATTTTCACACAATGCCCTCACGGTGCTTGATTTTACACATTTTTCATTCAGGCCGCCCCTCTGGCCCCTTGTAGCAAGTTTTGGGACAATCCCCCACCCTTCCCATTTTTGACTTTTTCGACACTACCGACCCTGTCATTTTTTTCAATTTTTACCCCTATGGAAAATCCTTCACAATTTTCACACAATGCCTTCACGGTGCTTGATTTTACACATTTTTCAATCAGCCCGCCCCTCTGGCCCCTTGTAGCAAGTTTTGGGACAATCCCCCACCCTTCCCATTTTTGACTTTTTCGACACTACCGGCCCTGTCGTTTTTTTCAATTTTTGGCCGCTTTGGAAAATCCTTCACAATTTTCACACAATGCCCTCACGGTGCTTGATTTTACACATTTTTCATTCAGGCCGCCCCTCTGGCCCCTTGTAGCAAGTTTTGGGACAATCCCCCACCCTTCCCATTTTTGAATTTTTCGACACTACCGGCCCTGTCGTTTTTTTCAATTTTTGGCCGCTTTAGAAAATCCTTCATAATTTTCACACAATGCCCTCACGGTGCTTGATTTTACAAATTTTTCATTCAGGCCGCCCCTCTGGCCCCTTGTAGCAAGTTTTGGGACAATCCCCCACCCTTCCCATTTTTGACTTTTTCGACACTACCGACCCTGTCATTTTTTTCAATTTTCACCCCTATGGAAAATCCTTCACAATTTTCACACAATGCCTTCACGGTGCTTGATTTTACACATTTTTCAATCAGCCCGCCCCTCTGGCCCCTTGTAGCAAGTTTTGGGACAATCCCCCACCCTTCCCATTTTTGACTTTTTCGACACTACCGGCCCTGTCGTTTTTTTCAATTTTTGGCCGCTTTGGAAAATCCTTCACAATTTTCACACAATGCCCTCACGGTGCTTGATTTTACACATTTTTCATTCAGGCCGCCCCTCTGGCCCCTTGTAGCAAGTTTTGGGACAATCCCCCACCCTTCCCATTTTTGAATTTTTCGACACTACCGGCCCTGTCGTTTTTTTCAATTTTTGGCCGCTTTAGAAAATCCTTCATAATTTTCACACAATGCCCTCACGGTGCTTGATTTTACAAATTTTTCATTCAGGCCGCCCCTCTGGCCCCTTGTAGCAAGTTTTGGGACAATCCCCCACCCTTCCCATTTTTGACTTTTTCGACACTACCGGCCCTGTCGTTTTTTTCAATTTTTGGCCGCTTTGGAAAATCCTTCACAATTTTCACACAATGCCCTCACGGTGCTTGATTTTACAAATTTTTCATTCAGGCCGCCCCTCTGGCCCCTTGTAGCAAGTTTTGGGACAATCCCCCACCCTTCCCATTTTTGACTTTTTCGACACTACCGGCCCTGTCATTTTTTTCCATTTTTGGCCGCTTTGGAAAATCCTTCACAATTTTCACACAATGCCCTCACGGTGCTTGATTTTACACATTTTTCATTCAGGCCGCCCCTCTGGCCCCTTGTAGCAAGTTTTGGGACAATCCCCCACCCTTCCCATTTTTGACTTTTTCGACACTACCGACCCTGTCATTTTTTTCAATTTTTACCCCTATGGAAAATCCTTCACAATTTTCACACAATGCCTTCACGGTGCTTGATTTTACACATTTTTCAATCAGCCCGCCCCTCTGGCCCCTTGTAGCAAGTTTTGGGACAATCCCCCACCCTTCCCATTTTTGACTTTTTCGACACTACCGGCCCTGTCGTTTTTTTCAATTTTTGGCCGCTTTGGAAAATCCTTCACAATTTTCACACAATGCCCTCACGGTGCTTGATTTTACACATTTTTCATTCAGGCCGCCCCTCTGGCCCCTTGTAGCAAGTTTTGGGACAATCCCCCACCCTTCCCATTTTTGAATTTTTCGACACTACCGGCCCTGTCGTTTTTTTCAATTTTTGGCCGCTTTAGAAAATCCTTCATAATTTTCACACAATGCCCTCACGGTGCTTGATTTTACAAATTTTTCATTCAGGCCGCCCCTCTGGCCCCTTGTAGCAAGTTTTGGGACAATCCCCCACCCTTCCCATTTTTGACTTTTTCGACACTACCGGCCCTGTCGTTTTTTTCAATTTTTGGCCGCTTTGGAAAATCCTTCACAATTTTCACACAATGCCCTCACGGTGCTTGATTTTACAAATTTTTCATTCAGGCCGCCCCTCTGGCCCCTTGTAGCAAGTTTTGGGACAATCCCCCACCCTTCCCATTTTTGACTTTTTCGACACTACCGGCCCTGTCATTTTTTTCCATTTTTGGCCGCTTTGGAAAATCCTTCACAATTTTCACACAATGCCCTCACGGTGCTTGATTTTACACATTTTTCATTCAGGCCACCCCTCTGGCCCCTTGTAGCAAGTTTTGGGACAATCCCCCACCCTTCCCATTTTTGACTTTTTCGACACTACCGACCCTGTCATTTTTTTCAATTTTTACCCCTATGGAAAATCCTTCACAATTTTCACACAATGCCTTCACGGTGCTTGATTTTACACATTTTTCAATCAGCCCGCCCCTCTGGCCCCTTGTAGCAAGTTTTGGGACAATCCCCCACCCTTCCCATTTTTGAATTTTTCGACACTACCGGCCCTGTCGTTTTTTTCAATTTTTGGCCGCTTTAGAAAATCCTTCATAATTTTCACACAATGCCCTCACGGTGCTTGATTTTACAAATTTTTCATTCAGGCCGCCCCTCTGGCCCCTTGTAGCAAGTTTTGGGACAATCCCCCACCCTTCCCATTTTTGACTTTTTCGACACTACCGGCCCTGTCGTTTTTTTCAATTTTTGGCCGCTTTGGAAAATCCTTCACAATTTTCACACAATGCCCTCACGGTGCTTGATTTTACAAATTTTTCATTCAGGCCGCCCCTCTGGCCCCTTGTAGCAAGTTTTGGGACAATCCCCCACCCTTCCCATTTTTGACTTTTTCGACACTACCGGCCCTGTCATTTTTTTCCATTTTTGGCCGCTTTGGAAAATCCTTCACAATTTTCACACAATGCCCTCACGGTGCTTGATTTTACACATTTTTCATTCAGGCCGCCCCTCTGGCCCCTTGTAGCAAGTTTTGGGACAATCCCCCACCCTTCCCATTTTTGACTTTTTCGACACTACCGACCCTGTCATTTTTTTCAATTTTTACCCCTATGGAAAATCCTTCACAATTTTCACACAATGCCTTCACGGTGCTTGATTTTACACATTTTTCAATCAGCCCGCCCCTCTGGCCCCTTGTAGCAAGTTTTGGGACAATCCCCCACCCTTCCCATTTTTGACTTTTTCGACACTACCGGCCCTGTCGTTTTTTTCAATTTTTGGCCGCTTTGGAAAATCCTTCACAATTTTCACACAATGCCCTCACGGTGCTTGATTTTACACATTTTTCATTCAGGCCGCCCCTCTGGCCCCTTGTAGCAAGTTTTGGGACAATCCCCCACCCTTCCCATTTTTGAATTTTTCGACACTACCGGCCCTGTCGTTTTTTTCAATTTTTGGCCGCTTTAGAAAATCCTTCATAATTTTCACACAATGCCCTCACGGTGCTTGATTTTACAAATTTTTCATTCAGGCCGCCCCTCTGGCCCCTTGTAGCAAGTTTTGGGACAATCCCCCACCCTTCCCATTTTTGACTTTTTCGACACTACCGGCCCTGTCGTTTTTTTCAATTTTTGGCCGCTTTGGAAAATCCTTCACAATTTTCACACAATGCCCTCACGGTGCTTGATTTTACAAATTTTTCATTCAGGCCGCCCCTCTGGCCCCTTGTAGCAAGTTTTGGGACAATCCCCCACCCTTCCCATTTTTGACTTTTTCGACACTACCGGCCCTGTCATTTTTTTCCATTTTTGGCCGCTTTGGAAAATCCTTCACAATTTTCACACAATGCCCTCACGGTGCTTGATTTTACACATTTTTCATTCAGGCCACCCCTCTGGCCCCTTGTAGCAAGTTTTGGGACAATCCCCCACCCTTCCCATTTTTGACTTTTTCGACACTACCGACCCTGTCATTTTTTTCAATTTTTACCCCTATGGAAAATCCTTCACAATTTTCACACAATGCCTTCACGGTGCTTGATTTTACACATTTTTCAATCAGCCCGCCCCTCTGGCCCCTTGTAGCAAGTTTTGGGACAATCCCCCACCCTTCCCATTTTTGAATTTTTCGACACTACCGGCCCTGTCGTTTTTTTCAATTTTTGGCCGCTTTAGAAAATCCTTCATAATTTTCACACAATGCCCTCACGGTGCTTGATTTTACAAATTTTTCATTCAGGCCGCCCCTCTGGCCCCTTGTAGCAAGTTTTGGGACAATCCCCCACCCTTCCCATTTTTGACTTTTTCGACACTACCGGCCCTGTCGTTTTTTTCAATTTTTGGCCGCTTTGGAAAATCCTTCACAATTTTCACACAATGCCCTCACGGTGCTTGATTTTACAAATTTTTCATTCAGGCCGCCCCTCTGGCCCCTTGTAGCAAGTTTTGGGACAATCCCCCACCCTTCCCATTTTTGACTTTTTCGACACTACCGGCCCTGTCATTTTTTTCCATTTTTGGCCGCTTTGGAAAATCCTTCACAATTTTCACACAATGCCCTCACGGTGCTTGATTTTACACATTTTTCATTCAGGCCGCCCCTCTGGCCCCTTGTAGCAAGTTTTGGGACAATCCCCCACCCTTCCCATTTTTGACTTTTTCGACACTACCGACCCTGTCATTTTTTTCAATTTTTACCCCTATGGAAAATCCTTCACAATTTTCACACAATGCCTTCACGGTGCTTGATTTTACACATTTTTCAATCAGCCCGCCCCTCTGGCCCCTTGTAGCAAGTTTTGGGACAATCCCCCACCCTTCCCATTTTTGACTTTTTCGACACTACCGGCCCTGTCGTTTTTTTCAATTTTTGGCCGCTTTGGAAAATCCTTCACAATTTTCACACAATGCCCTCACGGTGCTTGATTTTACACATTTTTCATTCAGGCCGCCCCTCTGGCCCCTTGTAGCAAGTTTTGGGACAATCCCCCACCCTTCCCATTTTTGAATTTTTCGACACTACCGGCCCTGTCGTTTTTTTCAATTTTTGGCCGCTTTAGAAAATCCTTCATAATTTTCACACAATGCCCTCACGGTGCTTGATTTTACAAATTTTTCATTCAGGCCGCCCCTCTGGCCCCTTGTAGCAAGTTTTGGGACAATCCCCCACCCTTCCCATTTTTGACTTTTTCGACACTACCGGCCCTGTCGTTTTTTTCAATTTTTACCCCTATGGAAAATCCTTCACAATTTTCACACAATGCCCTCACGGTGCTTGATTTTACACATTTTTCAATCAGCCCGCCCCTCTGGCCCCTTGTAGCAAGTTTTGGGACAATCCCCCACCCTTCCCATTTTGACTTTTTCGACACTACCGGCCCTGTCATTTTTTTTCATTTTTGGCCGCTTTGGAAAATCCTTCACAATTTTCACACAATGCCCTCACGGTGCTTGATTTTACACATTTTTCATTCAGGCCGCCCCTCTGGCCCCTTGTAGCAAGTTTTGGGACAATCCCCCACCCTTCCCATTTTTGACTTTTTCGACACTACCGACCCTGTCATTTTTTTTCAATTTTTACCCCTATGGAAAATCCTTCACAATTTTCACACAATGCCTTCACGGTGCTTGATTTTACACATTTTTCAATCAGCCCGCCCCTCTGGCCCCTTGTAGCAAGTTTTGGGACAATCCCCCACCCTTCCCATTTTTGACTTTTTCGACACTACCGGCCCTGTCGTTTTTTTCAATTTTTGGCCGCTTTGGAAAATCCTTCACAATTTTCACACAATGCCCTCACGGTGCTTGATTTTACAAATTTTTCATTCAGGCCGCCCCTCTGGCCCCTTGTAGCAAGTTTTGGGACAATCCCCCACCCTTCCCATTTTTGAATTTTTCGACACTACCGGCCCTGTCGTTTTTTTCAATTTTTGGCCGCTTTGGAAAATCCTTCATAATTTTCACACAATGCCCTCACGGTGCTTGATTTTACAAATTTTTCATTCAGGCCGCCCCTCTGGCCCCTTGTAGCAAGTTTTGGGACAATCCCCCACCCTTCCCATTTTTGACTTTTTCGACACTACCGGCCCTGTCGTTTTTTTCAATTTTTGGCCGCTTTGGAAAATCCTTCACAATTTTCACACAATGCCCTCACGGTGCTTGATTTTACACATTTTTCATTCAGGCCGCCCCTCTGGCCCCTTGTAGCAAGTTTTGGGACAATCCCCCACCCTTCCCATTTTTGAATTTTTCGACACTACCGGCCCTGTCGTTTTTTTCAATTTTTGGCCGCTTTGGAAAATCCTTCATAATTTTCACACAATGCCCTCACGGTGCTTGATTTTACAAATTTTTCATTCAGGCCGCCCCTCTGGCCCCTTGTAGCAAGTTTTGGGACAATCCCCCACCCTTCCCATTTTTGACTTTTTCGACACTATCGGCCCTGTCATTTTTTTCCATTTTTGGCCGCTTTGGAAAATCCTTCACAATTTTCACACAATGCCCTCACGGTGCTTGATTTTACACATTTTTCATTCAGGCCGCCCCTCTGGCCCCTTGTAGCAAGTTTTGGGACAATCCCCCACCCTTCCCATTTTTGACTTTTTCGACACTACCGACCCTGTCATTTTTTTCAATTTTTACCCCTATGGAAAATCCTTCACAATTTTCACACAATGCCCTCACGGTGCTTGATTTTACACATTTTTCAATCAGGCCGCCCCTCTGGCCCCTTGTAGCAAGTTTTGGGACAATCCCCCACCCTTCCCATTTTTGAATTTTTCGACACTACCGGCCCTGTCGTTTTTTTCAATTTTTGGCCGCTTTGGAAAATCCTTCATAATTTTCACACAATGCCCTCACGGTGCTTGATTTTACAAATTTTTCATTCAGGCCGCCCCTCTGGCCCCTTGTAGCAAGTTTTGGGACAATCCCCCACCCTTCCCATTTTTGACTTTTTCGACACTACCGACCCTGTCATTTTTTTTCAATTTTTACCCCTATGGAAAATCCTTCACAATTTTCACACAATGCCTTCACGGTGCTTGATTTTACACATTTTTCAATCAGCCCGCCCCTCTGGCCCCTTGTAGCAAGTTTTGGGACAATCCCCCACCCTTCCCATTTTTGACTTTTTCGACACTACCGGCCCTGTCGTTTTTTTCAATTTTTGGCCGCTTTGGAAAATCCTTCACAATTTTCACACAATGCCCTCACGGTGCTTGATTTTACACATTTTTCATTCAGGCCGCCCCTCTGGCCCCTTGTAGCAAGTTTTGGGACAATCCCCCACCCTTCCCATTTTTGACTTTTTCGACACTACCGGCCCTGTCGTTTTTTTCAATTTTTGGCCGCTTTGTAAAATCCTTCACAATTTTCACACAATGCCCTCACGGTGCTTGATTTTACACATTTTTCATTCAGGCCGCCCCTCTGGCCCCTTGTAGCAAGTTTTGGGACAATCCCCCACCCTTCCCATTTTTGACTTTTTCGACACTACCGACCCTGTCATTTTTTTCAATTTTTACCCCTATGGAAAATCCTTCACAATTTTCACACAATGCCTTCACGGTGCTTGATTTTACACATTTTTCAATCAGCCCGCCCCTCTGGCCCCTTGTAGCAAGTTTTGGGACAATCCCCCACCCTTCCCATTTTTGACTTTTTCGACACTACCGACCCTGTCATTTTTTTCAATTTTTACCCCTATGGAAAATCCTTCACAATTTTCAAACAATGCCTTCACGGTGCTTGATTTTACACATTTTTCAATCAGCCCGCCCCTCTGGCCCCTTGTAGCAAGTTTTGGGACAATCCCCCACCCTTCCCATTTTTGACTTTTTCGACACTACCGGCCCTGTCATTTTTTTCCATTTTTGGCCGCTTTGGAAAATCCTTCACAATTTTCACACAATGCCCTCACGGTGCTTGATTTTACACATTTTTCATTCAGGCCGCCCCTCTGGCCCCTTGTAGCAAGTTTTGGGACAATCCCCCACCCTTCCCATTTTTGATTTTTTCGACACTACCGGCCCTGTCATTTTTTTTCCATTTTTGGCCGCTTTGGAAAATCCTTCACAATTTTCACACAATGCCCTCACGGTGCTTGATTTTACACATTTTTCATTCAGGCCGCCCCTCTGGCCCCTTGTAGCAAGTTTTGGGACAATCCCCCACCCTTCCCATTTTTGACTTTTTCGACACTACCGACCCTGTCATTTTTTTCAATTTTTACCCCTATGGAAAATCCTTCACAATTTTCACACAATGCCCTCATGGTGCTTGATTTTACACATTTTTCAATCAGCCCGCCCCTCTGGCCCCTTGTAGCAAGTTTTGGGACAATCCCCCACCCTTCCCATTTTTGACTTTTTCGACACTACCGACCCTGTCATTTTTTTCAATTTTTACCCCTATGGAAAATCCTTCACAATTTCCACACAATGCCTTCACGGTGCTTGATTTTACACATTTTTCAATCAGCCCGCCCCTCTGGCCCCTTGTAGCCGGCCCTGTCGTTTTTTTCAATTTTTGCCCGCTTTGGAAAATCCTTCAAAATTTTCACACAATGCCCTCACGGTGCTTGATTTTACAAATTTTTCATTCAGGCCGCCCCTCTGGCCCCTTGTAGCAAGTTTTGGGACAATCCCCCACCCTTCCCATTTTTGACTTTTTCGACACTACCGACCCTGTCATTTTTTTCAATTTTTGGCCGCTTTGGAAAATCCTTCATAATTTTCACACAATGCCCTCACGGTGCTTGATTTTACAAATTTTTCATTCAGGCCGCCCCTCTGGCCCCTTGTAGCAAGTTTTGGGACAATCCCCCACCCTTCCCATTTTTGACTTTTTCGACACTACCGGCCCTGTCGTTTTTTTCAATTTTTGGCCGCTTTGGAAAATCCTTCACAATTTTCACACAATGCCCTCACGGTGCTTGATTTTACACATTTTTCATTCAGGCCGCCCCTCTGGCCCCTTGTAGCAAGTTTTGGGACAATCCCCCACCCTTCCCATTTTTGACTTTTTCGACACTACCGACCCTGTCATTTTTTTCAATTTTTACCCCTATGGAAAATCCTTCACAATTTCCACACAATGCCTTCACGGTGCTTGATTTTACACATTTTTCAATCAGCCCGCCCCTCTGGCCCCTTGTAGCAAGTTTTGGGACAATCCCCCACCCTTCCCATTTTTGACTTTTTCGACACTACCGGCCCTGTCGTTTTTTTCAATTTTTGCCCGCTTTGGAAAATCCTTCAAAATTTTCACACAATGCCCTCACGGTGCTTGATTTTACACATTTTTCATTCAGGCCGCCCCTCTGGCCCCTTGTAGCAAGTTTTGGGACAATCCCCCACCCTTCCCATTTTTGACTTTTTCGACACTACCGACCCTGTCATTTTTTTCAATTTTTACCCCTATGGAAAATCCTTCACAATTTTCACACAATGCCCTCACGGTGCTTGATTTTACACATTTTTCAATCAGCCCGCCCCTCTGGCCCCTTGTAGCAAGTTTTGGGACAATCCCCCACCCTTCCCATTTTTGACTTTTTCGACACTACCGGCCCTGTCGTTTTTTTCAATTTTTGGCCGCTTTGGAAAATCCTTCATAATTTTCACACAATGCCCTCACGGTGCTTGATTTTACACATTTTTCATTCAGGCCGCCCCTCTGGCCCCTTGTAGCAAGTTTTGGGACAATCCCCCACCCTTCCCATTTTTGAATTTTTCGACACTACCGGCCCTGTCGTTTTTTTCAATTTTTGGCCGCTTTGGAAAATCCTTCATAATTTTCACACAATGCCCTCACGGTGCTTGATTTTACACATTTTTCATTCAGGCCGCCCCTCTGGCCCCTTGTAGCAAGTTTTGGGACAATCCCCCACCCTTCCCATTTTTGACTTTTTCGACACTACCGGCCCTGTCGTTTTTTTCAATTTTTGGCCGCTTTGGAAAATCCTTCACAATTTTCACACAATGCCCTCACGGTGCTTGATTTTACACATTTTTCATTCAGGCCGCCCCTCTGGCCCCTTGTAGCAAGTTTTGGGACAATCCCCCACCCTTCCCATTTTTGACTTTTTCGACACTACCGACCCTGTCATTTTTTTCAATTTTTACCCCTATGGAAAATCCTTCACAATTTCCACACAATGCCTTCACGGTGCTTGATTTTACACATTTTTCAATCAGCCCGCCCCTCTGGCCCCTTGTAGCAAGTTTTGGGACAATCCCCCACCCTTCCCATTTTTGACTTTTTCGACACTACCGACCCTGTCATTTTTTTCAATTTTTGGCCGCTTTGGAAAATCCTTCACAATTTTCACACAATGCCTTCACGGTGCTTGATTTTACACATTTTTCAATCAGCCCGCCCCTCTGGCCCCTTGTAGCAAGTTTTGGGACAATCCCCCACCCTTCCCATTTTTGACTTTTTCGACACTACCGGCCCTGTCATTTTTTTTCCATTTTTGGCCGCTTTGGAAAATCCTTCACAATTTTCACACAATGCCCTCACGGTGCTTGATTTTACACATTTTTCATTCAGGCCGCCCCTCTGGCCCCTTGTAGCAAGTTTTGGGACAATCCCCCACCCTTCCCATTTTTGACTTTTTCGACACTACCGACCCTGTCATTTTTTTCAATTTTTACCCCTATGGAAAATCCTTCACAATTTTCACACAATGCCCTCATGGTGCTTGATTTTACACATTTTTCAATCAGCCCGCCCCTCTGGCCCCTTGTAGCAAGTTTTGGGACAATCCCCCACCCTTCCCATTTTGACTTTTTCGACACTACCGGCCCTGTCATTTTTTTTCATTTTTGGCCGCTTTGGAAAATCCTTCACAATTTTCACACAATGCCCTCACGGTGCTTGATTTTACACATTTTTCATTCAGGCCGCCCCTCTGGCCCCTTGTAGCAAGTTTTGGGACAATCCCCCACCCTTCCCATTTTTGACTTTTTCGACACTACCGACCCTGTCATTTTTTTTCAATTTTTACCCCTATGGAAAATCCTTCACAATTTTCACACAATGCCTTCACGGTGCTTGATTTTACACATTTTTCAATCAGCCCGCCCCTCTGGCCCCTTGTAGCAAGTTTTGGGACAATCCCCCACCCTTCCCATTTTTGACTTTTTCGACACTACCGGCCCTGTCGTTTTTTTCAATTTTTGGCCGCTTTGGAAAATCCTTCATAATTTTCACACAATGCCCTCACGGTGCTTGATTTTACAAATTTTTCATTCAGGCCGCCCCTCTGGCCCCTTGTAGCAAGTTTTGGGACAATCCCCCACCCTTCCCATTTTTGAATTTTTCGACACTACCGGCCCTGTCGTTTTTTTCAATTTTTGGCCGCTTTGGAAAATCCTTCATAATTTTCACACAATGCCCTCACGGTGCTTGATTTTACACATTTTTCATTCAGGCCGCCCCTCTGGCCCCTTGTAGCAAGTTTTGGGACAATCCCCCACCCTTCCCATTTTTGAATTTTTCGACACTACCGGCCCTGTCGTTTTTTTCAATTTTTGGCCGCTTTGGAAAATCCTTCATAATTTTCACACAATGCCCTCACGGTGCTTGATTTTACACATTTTTCATTCAGGCCGCCCCTCTGGCCCCTTGTAGCAAGTTTTGGGACAATCCCCCACCCTTCCCATTTTTGACTTTTTCGACACTACCGGCCCTGTCGTTTTTTTCAATTTTTGGCCGCTTTGGAAAATCCTTCACAATTTTCACACAATGCCCTCACGGTGCTTGATTTTACACATTTTTCATTCAGGCCGCCCCTCTGGCCCCTTGTAGCAAGTTTTGGGACAATCCCCCACCCTTCCCATTTTTGACTTTTTCGACACTACCGACCCTGTCATTTTTTTCAATTTTTACCCCTATGGAAAATCCTTCACAATTTCCACACAATGCCTTCACGGTGCTTGATTTTACACATTTTTCAATCAGCCCGCCCCTCTGGCCCCTTGTAGCAAGTTTTGGGACAATCCCCCACCCTTCCCATTTTTGACTTTTTCGACACTACCGACCCTGTCATTTTTTTCAATTTTTGGCCGCTTTGGAAAATCCTTCACAATTTTCACACAATGCCTTCACGGTGCTTGATTTTACACATTTTTCAATCAGCCCGCCCCTCTGGCCCCTTGTAGCAAGTTTTGGGACAATCCCCCACCCTTCCCATTTTTGACTTTTTCGACACTACCGGCCCTGTCATTTTTTTTCCATTTTTGGCCGCTTTGGAAAATCCTTCACAATTTTCACACAATGCCCTCACGGTGCTTGATTTTACACATTTTTCATTCAGGCCGCCCCTCTGGCCCCTTGTAGCAAGTTTTGGGACAATCCCCCACCCTTCCCATTTTTGACTTTTTCGACACTACCGACCCTGTCATTTTTTTCAATTTTTACCCCTATGGAAAATCCTTCACAATTTTCACACAATGCCCTCATGGTGCTTGATTTTACACATTTTTCAATCAGCCCGCCCCTCTGGCCCCTTGTAGCAAGTTTTGGGACAATCCCCCACCCTTCCCATTTTGACTTTTTCGACACTACCGGCCCTGTCATTTTTTTTCATTTTTGGCCGCTTTGGAAAATCCTTCACAATTTTCACACAATGCCCTCACGGTGCTTGATTTTACACATTTTTCATTCAGGCCGCCCCTCTGGCCCCTTGTAGCAAGTTTTGGGACAATCCCCCACCCTTCCCATTTTTGACTTTTTCGACACTACCGACCCTGTCATTTTTTTTCAATTTTTACCCCTATGGAAAATCCTTCACAATTTTCACACAATGCCTTCACGGTGCTTGATTTTACACATTTTTCAATCAGCCCGCCCCTCTGGCCCCTTGTAGCAAGTTTTGGGACAATCCCCCACCCTTCCCATTTTTGACTTTTTCGACACTACCGGCCCTGTCGTTTTTTTCAATTTTTGGCCGCTTTGGAAAATCCTTCATAATTTTCACACAATGCCCTCACGGTGCTTGATTTTACAAATTTTTCATTCAGGCCGCCCCTCTGGCCCCTTGTAGCAAGTTTTGGGACAATCCCCCACCCTTCCCATTTTTGAATTTTTCGACACTACCGGCCCTGTCGTTTTTTTCAATTTTTGGCCGCTTTGGAAAATCCTTCATAATTTTCACACAATGCCCTCACGGTGCTTGATTTTACAAATTTTTCATTCAGGCCGCCCCTCTGGCCCCTTGTAGCAAGTTTTGGGACAATCCCCCACCCTTCCCATTTTTGACTTTTTCGACACTACCGGCCCTGTCGTTTTTTTCAATTTTTGGCCGCTTTGGAAAATCCTTCACAATTTTCACACAATGCCCTCACGGTGCTTGATTTTACACATTTTTCATTCAGGCCGCCCCTCTGGCCCCTTGTAGCAAGTTTTGGGACAATCCCCCACCCTTCCCATTTTTGACTTTTTCGACACTACCGACCCTGTCATTTTTTTCAATTTTCACCCCTATGGAAAATCCTTCACAATTTTCACACAATGCCTTCACGGTGCTTGATTTTACACATTTTTCAATCAGCCCGCCCCTCTGGCCCCTTGTAGCAAGTTTTGGGACAATCCCCCACCCTTCCCATTTTTGACTTTTTCGACACTACCGGCCCTGTCGTTTTTTTCAATTTTTGGCCGCTTTGGAAAATCCTTCACAATTTTCACACAATGCCCTCACGGTGCTTGATTTTACACATTTTTCATTCAGGCCGCCCCTCTGGCCCCTTGTAGCAAGTTTTGGGACAATCCCCCACCCTTCCCATTTTTGAATTTTTCGACACTACCGGCCCTGTCGTTTTTTTCAATTTTTGGCCGCTTTAGAAAATCCTTCATAATTTTCACACAATGCCCTCACGGTGCTTGATTTTACAAATTTTTCATTCAGGCCGCCCCTCTGGCCCCTTGTAGCAAGTTTTGGGACAATCCCCCACCCTTCCCATTTTTGACTTTTTCGACACTACCGGCCCTGTCGTTTTTTTCAATTTTTGGCCGCTTTGGAAAATCCTTCACAATTTTCACACAATGCCCTCACGGTGCTTGATTTTACAAATTTTTCATTCAGGCCGCCCCTCTGGCCCCTTGTAGCAAGTTTTGGGACAATCCCCCACCCTTCCCATTTTTGACTTTTTCGACACTACCGGCCCTGTCATTTTTTTCCATTTTTGGCCGCTTTGGAAAATCCTTCACAATTTTCACACAATGCCCTCACGGTGCTTGATTTTACACATTTTTCATTCAGGCCGCCCCTCTGGCCCCTTGTAGCAAGTTTTGGGACAATCCCCCACCCTTCCCATTTTTGACTTTTTCGACACTACCGACCCTGTCATTTTTTTCAATTTTTACCCCTATGGAAAATCCTTCACAATTTTCACACAATGCCTTCACGGTGCTTGATTTTACACATTTTTCAATCAGCCCGCCCCTCTGGCCCCTTGTAGCAAGTTTTGGGACAATCCCCCACCCTTCCCATTTTTGAATTTTTCGACACTACCGGCCCTGTCGTTTTTTTCAATTTTTGGCCGCTTTAGAAAATCCTTCATAATTTTCACACAATGCCCTCACGGTGCTTGATTTTACAAATTTTTCATTCAGGCCGCCCCTCTGGCCCCTTGTAGCAAGTTTTGGGACAATCCCCCACCCTTCCCATTTTTGACTTTTTCGACACTACCGGCCCTGTCGTTTTTTTCAATTTTTGGCCGCTTTGGAAAATCCTTCACAATTTTCACACAATGCCCTCACGGTGCTTGATTTTACACATTTTTCATTCAGGCCGCCCCTCTGGCCCCTTGTAGCAAGTTTTGGGACAATCCCCCACCCTTCCCATTTTTGAATTTTTCGACACTACCGGCCCTGTCGTTTTTTTCAATTTTTGGCCGCTTTGGAAAATCCTTCACAATTTTCACACAATGCCCTCACGGTGCTTGATTTTACAAATTTTTCATTCAGGCCGCCCCTCTGGCCCCTTGTAGCAAGTTTTGGGACAATCCCCCACCCTTCCCATTTTTGACTTTTTCGACACTACCGACCCTGTCATTTTTTTCAATTTTTACCCCTATGGAAAATCCTTCACAATTTTCACACAATGCCTTCACGGTGCTTGATTTTACACATTTTTCAATCAGCCCGCCCCTCTGGCCCCTTGTAGCAAGTTTTGGGACAATCCCCCACCCTTCCCATTTTTGACTTTTTCGACACTACCGACCCTGTCATTTTTTTCAATTTTTGGCCGCTTTGGAAAATCCTTCACAATTTTCACACAATGCCTTCACGGTGCTTGATTTTACACATTTTTCAATCAGCCCGCCCCTCTGGCCCCTTGTAGCAAGTTTTGGGACAATCCCCCACCCTTCCCATTTTTGACTTTTTCGACACTACCGGCCCTGTCATTTTTTTCCATTTTTGGCCGCTTTGGAAAATCCTTCACAATTTTCACACAATGCCCTCACGGTGCTTGATTTTACACATTTTTCATTCAGGCCGCCCCTCTGGCCCCTTGTAGCAAGTTTTGGGACAATCCCCCACCCTTCCCATTTTTGACTTTTTCGACACTACCGACCCTGTCATTTTTTTCAATTTTTACCCCTATGGAAAATCCTTCACAATTTTCACACAATGCCCTCATGGTGCTTGATTTTACACATTTTTCAATCAGCCCGCCCCTCTGGCCCCTTGTAGCAAGTTTTGGGACAATCCCCCACCCTTCCCATTTTGACTTTTTCGACACTACCGGCCCTGTCATTTTTTTTCATTTTTGGCCGCTTTGGAAAATCCTTCACAATTTTCACACAATGCCCTCACGGTGCTTGATTTTACACATTTTTCATTCAGGCCGCCCCTCTGGCCCCTTGTAGCAAGTTTTGGGACAATCCCCCACCCTTCCCATTTTTGACTTTTTCGACACTACCGACCCTGTCATTTTTTTTCAATTTTTACCCCTATGGAAAATCCTTCACAATTTTCACACAATGCCTTCACGGTGCTTGATTTTACACATTTTTCAATCAGCCCGCCCCTCTGGCCCCTTGTAGCAAGTTTTGGGACAATCCCCCACCCTTCCCATTTTTGACTTTTTCGACACTACCGGCCCTGTCGTTTTTTTCAATTTTTGGCCGCTTTGGAAAATCCTTCATAATTTTCACACAATGCCCTCACGGTGCTTGATTTTACAAATTTTTCATTCAGGCCGCCCCTCTGGCCCCTTGTAGCAAGTTTTGGGACAATCCCCCACCCTTCCCATTTTTGAATTTTTCGACACTACCGGCCCTGTCGTTTTTTTCAATTTTTGGCCGCTTTGGAAAATCCTTCATAATTTTCACACAATGCCCTCACGGTGCTTGATTTTACAAATTTTTCATTCAGGCCGCCCCTCTGGCCCCTTGTAGCAAGTTTTGGGACAATCCCCCACCCTTCCCATTTTTGACTTTTTCGACACTACCGACCCTGTCATTTTTTTCAATTTTTACCCCTATGGAAAATCCTTCACAATTTTCACACAATGCCTTCACGGTGCTTGATTTTACACATTTTTCAATCAGCCCGCCCCTCTGGCCCCTTGTAGCAAGTTTTGGGACAATCCCCCACCCTTCCCATTTTTGACTTTTTCGACACTACCGGCCCTGTCGTTTTTTTCAATTTTTGGCCGCTTTGGAAAATCCTTCACAATTTTCACACAATGCCCTCACGGTGCTTGATTTTACACATTTTTCATTCAGGCCGCCCCTCTGGCCCCTTGTAGCAAGTTTTGGGACAATCCCCCACCCTTCCCATTTTTGAATTTTTCGACACTACCGGCCCTGTCGTTTTTTTCAATTTTTGGCCGCTTTAGAAAATCCTTCATAATTTTCACACAATGCCCTCACGGTGCTTGATTTTACAAATTTTTCATTCAGGCCGCCCCTCTGGCCCCTTGTAGCAAGTTTTGGGACAATCCCCCACCCTTCCCATTTTTGACTTTTTCGACACTACCGGCCCTGTCGTTTTTTTCAATTTTTGGCCGCTTTGGAAAATCCTTCACAATTTTCACACAATGCCCTCACGGTGCTTGATTTTACACATTTTTCATTCAGGCCGCCCCTCTGGCCCCTTGTAGCAAGTTTTGGGACAATCCCCCACCCTTCCCATTTTTGAATTTTTCGACACTACCGGCCCTGTCGTTTTTTTCAATTTTTGGCCGCTTTGGAAAATCCTTCACAATTTTCACACAATGCCCTCACGGTGCTTGATTTTACAAATTTTTCATTCAGGCCGCCCCTCTGGCCCCTTGTAGCAAGTTTTGGGACAATCCCCCACCCTTCCCATTTTTGACTTTTTCGACACTACCGACCCTGTCATTTTTTTCAATTTTTACCCCTATGGAAAATCCTTCACAATTTTCACACAATGCCTTCACGGTGCTTGATTTTACACATTTTTCAATCAGCCCGCCCCTCTGGCCCTTTGTAGCAAGTTTTGGGACAATCCCCCACCCTTCCCATTTTTGACTTTTTCGACACTACCGACCCTGTCATTTTTTTCAATTTTTGGCCGCTTTGGAAAATCCTTCACAATTTTCACACAATGCCTTCACGGTGCTTGATTTTACACATTTTTCAATCAGCCCGCCCCTCTGGCCCCTTGTAGCAAGTTTTGGGACAATCCCCCACCCTTCCCATTTTTGACTTTTTCGACACTACCGACCCTGTCATTTTTTTCAATTTTTACCCCTATGGAAAATCCTTCACAATTTTCACACAATGCCCTCATGGTGCTTGATTTTACACATTTTTCAATCAGCCCGCCCCTCTGGCCCCTTGTAGCAAGTTTTGGGACAATCCCCCACCCTTCCCATTTTGACTTTTTCGACACTACCGGCCCTGTCATTTTTTTTCATTTTTGGCCGCTTTGGAAAATCCTTCACAATTTTCACACAATGCCCTCACGGTGCTTGATTTTACACATTTTTCATTCAGGCCGCCCCTCTGGCCCCTTGTAGCAAGTTTTGGGACAATCCCCCACCCTTCCCATTTTTGACTTTTTCGACACTACCGACCCTGTCATTTTTTTTCAATTTTTACCCCTATGGAAAATCCTTCACAATTTTCACACAATGCCTTCACGGTGCTTGATTTTACACATTTTTCAATCAGCCCGCCCCTCTGGCCCCTTGTAGCAAGTTTTGGGACAATCCCCCACCCTTCCCATTTTTGACTTTTTCGACACTACCGGCCCTGTCGTTTTTTTCAATTTTTGGCCGCTTTGGAAAATCCTTCATAATTTTCACACAATGCCCTCACGGTGCTTGATTTTACAAATTTTTCATTCAGGCCGCCCCTCTGGCCCCTTGTAGCAAGTTTTGGGACAATCCCCCACCCTTCCCATTTTTGAATTTTTCGACACTACCGGCCCTGTCGTTTTTGGCCGCTTTGGAAAATCCTTCATAATTTTCACACAATGCCCTCACGGTGCTTGATTTTACACATTTTTCATTCAGGCCGCCCCTCTGGCCCCTTGTAGCAAGTTTTGGGACAATCCCCCACCCTTCCCATTTTTGACTTTTTCGACACTACCGACCCTGTCATTTTTTTCAATTTTCACCCCTATGGAAAATCCTTCACAATTTTCACACAATGCCTTCACGGTGCTTGATTTTACACATTTTTCAATCAGCCCGCCCCTCTGGCCCCTTGTAGCAAGTTTTGGGACAATCCCCCACCCTTCCCATTTTTGACTTTTTCGACACTACCGGCCCTGTCGTTTTTTTCAATTTTTGGCCGCTTTGGAAAATCCTTCACAATTTTCACACAATGCCCTCACGGTGCTTGATTTTACACATTTTTCATTCAGGCCGCCCCTCTGGCCCCTTGTAGCAAGTTTTGGGACAATCCCCCACCCTTCCCATTTTTGAATTTTTCGACACTACCGGCCCTGTCGTTTTTTTCAATTTTTGGCCGCTTTAGAAAATCCTTCATAATTTTCACACAATGCCCTCACGGTGCTTGATTTTACAAATTTTTCATTCAGGCCGCCCCTCTGGCCCCTTGTAGCAAGTTTTGGGACAATCCCCCACCCTTCCCATTTTTGACTTTTTCGACACTACCGGCCCTGTCGTTTTTTTCAATTTTTGGCCGCTTTGGAAAATCCTTCACAATTTTCACACAATGCCCTCACGGTGCTTGATTTTACAAATTTTTCATTCAGGCCGCCCCTCTGGCCCCTTGTAGCAAGTTTTGGGACAATCCCCCACCCTTCCCATTTTTGACTTTTTCGACACTACCGGCCCTGTCATTTTTTTCCATTTTTGGCCGCTTTGGAAAATCCTTCACAATTTTCACACAATGCCCTCACGGTGCTTGATTTTACACATTTTTCATTCAGGCCGCCCCTCTGGCCCCTTGTAGCAAGTTTTGGGACAATCCCCCACCCTTCCCATTTTTGACTTTTTCGACACTACCGACCCTGTCATTTTTTTCAATTTTTACCCCTATGGAAAATCCTTCACAATTTTCACACAATGCCTTCACGGTGCTTGATTTTACACATTTTTCAATCAGCCCGCCCCTCTGGCCCCTTGTAGCAAGTTTTGGGACAATCCCCCACCCTTCCCATTTTTGAATTTTTCGACACTACCGGCCCTGTCGTTTTTTTCAATTTTTGGCCGCTTTAGAAAATCCTTCATAATTTTCACACAATGCCCTCACGGTGCTTGATTTTACAAATTTTTCATTCAGGCCGCCCCTCTGGCCCCTTGTAGCAAGTTTTGGGACAATCCCCCACCCTTCCCATTTTTGACTTTTTCGACACTACCGGCCCTGTCGTTTTTTTCAATTTTTGGCCGCTTTGGAAAATCCTTCACAATTTTCACACAATGCCCTCACGGTGCTTGATTTTACACATTTTTCATTCAGGCCGCCCCTCTGGCCCCTTGTAGCAAGTTTTGGGACAATCCCCCACCCTTCCCATTTTTGAATTTTTCGACACTACCGGCCCTGTCGTTTTTTTCAATTTTTGGCCGCTTTGGAAAATCCTTCACAATTTTCACACAATGCCCTCACGGTGCTTGATTTTACAAATTTTTCATTCAGGCCGCCCCTCTGGCCCCTTGTAGCAAGTTTTGGGACAATCCCCCACCCTTCCCATTTTTGACTTTTTCGACACTACCGACCCTGTCATTTTTTTCAATTTTTACCCCTATGGAAAATCCTTCACAATTTTCACACAATGCCTTCACGGTGCTTGATTTTACACATTTTTCAATCAGCCCGCCCCTCTGGCCCCTTGTAGCAAGTTTTGGGACAATCCCCCACCCTTCCCATTTTTGACTTTTTCGACACTACCGACCCTGTCATTTTTTTCAATTTTTGGCCGCTTTGGAAAATCCTTCACAATTTTCACACAATGCCTTCACGGTGCTTGATTTTACACATTTTTCAATCAGCCCGCCCCTCTGGCCCCTTGTAGCAAGTTTTGGGACAATCCCCCACCCTTCCCATTTTTGACTTTTTCGACACTACCGGCCCTGTCATTTTTTTCCATTTTTGGCCGCTTTGGAAAATCCTTCACAATTTTCACACAATGCCCTCACGGTGCTTGATTTTACACATTTTTCATTCAGGCCGCCCCTCTGGCCCCTTGTAGCAAGTTTTGGGACAATCCCCCACCCTTCCCATTTTTGACTTTTTCGACACTACCGACCCTGTCATTTTTTTCAATTTTTACCCCTATGGAAAATCCTTCACAATTTTCACACAATGCCCTCATGGTGCTTGATTTTACACATTTTTCAATCAGCCCGCCCCTCTGGCCCCTTGTAGCAAGTTTTGGGACAATCCCCCACCCTTCCCATTTTGACTTTTTCGACACTACCGGCCCTGTCATTTTTTTTCATTTTTGGCCGCTTTGGAAAATCCTTCACAATTTTCACACAATGCCCTCACGGTGCTTGATTTTACACATTTTTCATTCAGGCCGCCCCTCTGGCCCCTTGTAGCAAGTTTTGGGACAATCCCCCACCCTTCCCATTTTTGACTTTTTCGACACTACCGACCCTGTCATTTTTTTTCAATTTTTACCCCTATGGAAAATCCTTCACAATTTTCACACAATGCCTTCACGGTGCTTGATTTTACACATTTTTCAATCAGCCCGCCCCTCTGGCCCCTTGTAGCAAGTTTTGGGACAATCCCCCACCCTTCCCATTTTTGACTTTTTCGACACTACCGGCCCTGTCGTTTTTTTCAATTTTTGGCCGCTTTGGAAAATCCTTCATAATTTTCACACAATGCCCTCACGGTGCTTGATTTTACAAATTTTTCATTCAGGCCGCCCCTCTGGCCCCTTGTAGCAAGTTTTGGGACAATCCCCCACCCTTCCCATTTTTGAATTTTTCGACACTACCGGCCCTGTCGTTTTTTTCAATTTTTGGCCGCTTTGGAAAATCCTTCATAATTTTCACACAATGCCCTCACGGTGCTTGATTTTACAAATTTTTCATTCAGGCCGCCCCTCTGGCCCCTTGTAGCAAGTTTTGGGACAATCCCCCACCCTTCCCATTTTTGACTTTTTCGACACTACCGACCCTGTCATTTTTTTCAATTTTTACCCCTATGGAAAATCCTTCACAATTTTCACACAATGCCTTCACGGTGCTTGATTTTACACATTTTTCAATCAGCCCGCCCCTCTGGCCCCTTGTAGCAAGTTTTGGGACAATCCCCCACCCTTCCCATTTTTGACTTTTTCGACACTACCGGCCCTGTCGTTTTTTTCAATTTTTGGCCGCTTTGGAAAATCCTTCACAATTTTCACACAATGCCCTCACGGTGCTTGATTTTACACATTTTTCATTCAGGCCGCCCCTCTGGCCCCTTGTAGCAAGTTTTGGGACAATCCCCCACCCTTCCCATTTTTGAATTTTTCGACACTACCGGCCCTGTCGTTTTTTTCAATTTTTGGCCGCTTTAGAAAATCCTTCATAATTTTCACACAATGCCCTCACGGTGCTTGATTTTACAAATTTTTCATTCAGGCCGCCCCTCTGGCCCCTTGTAGCAAGTTTTGGGACAATCCCCCACCCTTCCCATTTTTGACTTTTTCGACACTACCGGCCCTGTCGTTTTTTTCAATTTTTGGCCGCTTTGGAAAATCCTTCACAATTTTCACACAATGCCCTCACGGTGCTTGATTTTACACATTTTTCATTCAGGCCGCCCCTCTGGCCCCTTGTAGCAAGTTTTGGGACAATCCCCCACCCTTCCCATTTTTGAATTTTTCGACACTACCGGCCCTGTCGTTTTTTTCAATTTTTGGCCGCTTTGGAAAATCCTTCACAATTTTCACACAATGCCCTCACGGTGCTTGATTTTACAAATTTTTCATTCAGGCCGCCCCTCTGGCCCCTTGTAGCAAGTTTTGGGACAATCCCCCACCCTTCCCATTTTTGACTTTTTCGACACTACCGACCCTGTCATTTTTTTCAATTTTTACCCCTATGGAAAATCCTTCACAATTTTCACACAATGCCTTCACGGTGCTTGATTTTACACATTTTTCAATCAGCCCGCCCCTCTGGCCCTTTGTAGCAAGTTTTGGGACAATCCCCCACCCTTCCCATTTTTGACTTTTTCGACACTACCGACCCTGTCATTTTTTTCAATTTTTGGCCGCTTTGGAAAATCCTTCACAATTTTCACACAATGCCTTCACGGTGCTTGATTTTACACATTTTTCAATCAGCCCGCCCCTCTGGCCCCTTGTAGCAAGTTTTGGGACAATCCCCCACCCTTCCCATTTTTGACTTTTTCGACACTACCGACCCTGTCATTTTTTTCAATTTTTACCCCTATGGAAAATCCTTCACAATTTTCACACAATGCCCTCATGGTGCTTGATTTTACACATTTTTCAATCAGCCCGCCCCTCTGGCCCCTTGTAGCAAGTTTTGGGACAATCCCCCACCCTTCCCATTTTGACTTTTTCGACACTACCGGCCCTGTCATTTTTTTTCATTTTTGGCCGCTTTGGAAAATCCTTCACAATTTTCACACAATGCCCTCACGGTGCTTGATTTTACACATTTTTCATTCAGGCCGCCCCTCTGGCCCCTTGTAGCAAGTTTTGGGACAATCCCCCACCCTTCCCATTTTTGACTTTTTCGACACTACCGACCCTGTCATTTTTTTTCAATTTTTACCCCTATGGAAAATCCTTCACAATTTTCACACAATGCCTTCACGGTGCTTGATTTTACACATTTTTCAATCAGCCCGCCCCTCTGGCCCCTTGTAGCAAGTTTTGGGACAATCCCCCACCCTTCCCATTTTTGACTTTTTCGACACTACCGGCCCTGTCGTTTTTTTCAATTTTTGGCCGCTTTGGAAAATCCTTCATAATTTTCACACAATGCCCTCACGGTGCTTGATTTTACAAATTTTTCATTCAGGCCGCCCCTCTGGCCCCTTGTAGCAAGTTTTGGGACAATCCCCCACCCTTCCCATTTTTGAATTTTTCGACACTACCGGCCCTGTCGTTTTTGGCCGCTTTGGAAAATCCTTCATAATTTTCACACAATGCCCTCACGGTGCTTGATTTTACAAATTTTTCATTCAGGCCGCCCCTCTGGCCCCTTGTAGCAAGTTTTGGGACAATCCCCCACCCTTCCCATTTTTGACTTTTTCGACACTACCGGCCCTGTCGTTTTTTTCAATTTTTGGCCGCTTTGGAAAATCCTTCACAATTTTCACACAATGCCCTCACGGTGCTTGATTTTACACATTTTTCATTCAGGCCGCCCCTCTGGCCCCTTGTAGCAAGTTTTGGGACAATCCCCCACCCTTCCCATTTTTGACTTTTTCGACACTACCGACCCTGTCATTTTTTTCAATTTTCACCCCTATGGAAAATCCTTCACAATTTTCACACAATGCCCTCACGGTGCTTGATTTTACACATTTTTCAATCAGCCCGCCCCTCTGGCCCCTTGTAGCAAGTTTTGGGACAATCCCCCACCCTTCCCATTTTTGACTTTTTCGACACTACCGGCCCTGTCGTTTTTTTCAATTTTTGGCCGCTTTGGAAAATCCTTCACAATTTTCACACAATGCCCTCACGGTGCTTGATTTTACACATTTTTCATTCAGGCCGCCCCTCTGGCCCCTTGTAGCAAGTTTTGGGACAATCCCCCACCCTTCCCATTTTTGAATTTTTCGACACTACCGGCCCTGTCGTTTTTTTCAATTTTTGGCCGCTTTAGAAAATCCTTCATAATTTTCACACAATGCCCTCACGGTGCTTGATTTTACAAATTTTTCATTCAGGCCGCCCCTCTGGCCCCTTGTAGCAAGTTTTGGGACAATCCCCCACCCTTCCCATTTTTGACTTTTTCGACACTACCGGCCCTGTCGTTTTTTTCAATTTTTGGCCGCTTTGGAAAATCCTTCACAATTTTCACACAATGCCCTCACGGTGCTTGATTTTACAAATTTTTCATTCAGGCCGCCCCTCTGGCCCCTTGTAGCAAGTTTTGGGACAATCCCCCACCCTTCCCATTTTTGACTTTTTCGACACTACCGGCCCTGTCATTTTTTTCCATTTTTGGCCGCTTTGGAAAATCCTTCACAATTTTCACACAATGCCCTCACGGTGCTTGATTTTACACATTTTTCATTCAGGCCGCCCCTCTGGCCCCTTGTAGCAAGTTTTGGGACAATCCCCCACCCTTCCCATTTTTGACTTTTTCGACACTACCGGCCCTGTCGTTTTTTTCAATTTTTGGCCGCTTTGGAAAATCCTTCATAATTTTCACACAATGCCCTCACGGTGCTTGATTTTACAAATTTTTCATTCAGGCCGCCCCTCTGGCCCCTTGTAGCAAGTTTTGGGACAATCCCCCACCCTTCCCATTTTTGACTTTTTCGACACTACCGGCCCTGTCATTTTTTTCCATTTTTGGCCGCTTTGGAAAATCCTTCACAATTTTCACACAATGCCCTCACGGTGCTTGATTTTACACATTTTTCATTCAGGCCGCCCCTCTGGCCCCTTGTAGCAAGTTTTGGGACAATCCCCCACCCTTCCCATTTTTGACTTTTTCGACACTACCGGCCCTGTCGTTTTTTTCAATTTTTGGCCGCTTTGGAAAATCCTTCATAATTTTCACACAATGCCCTCACGGTGCTTGATTTTACAAATTTTTCATTCAGGCCGCCCCTCTGGCCCCTTGTAGCAAGTTTTGGGACAATCCCCCACCCTTCCCATTTTTGAATTTTTCGACACTACCGGCCCTGTCGTTTTTTTCAATTTTTGGCCGCTTTGGAAAATCCTTCATAATTTTCACACAATGCCCTCACGGTGCTTGATTTTACAAATTTTTCATTCAGGCCGCCCCTCTGGCCCCTTGTAGCAAGTTTTGGGACAATCCCCCACCCTTCCCATTTTTGACTTTTTCGACACTACCGGCCCTGTCGTTTTTTTCAATTTTTGGCCGCTTTGGAAAATCCTTCACAATTTTCACACAATGCCCTCACGGTGCTTGATTTTACACATTTTTCATTCAGGCCGCCCCTCTGGCCCCTTGTAGCAAGTTTTGGGACAATCCCCCACCCTTCCCATTTTTGACTTTTTCGACACTACCGACCCTGTCGTTTTTTTCAATTTTCACCCCTATGGAAAATCCTTCACAATTTTCACACAATGCCTTCACGGTGCTTGATTTTACACATTTTTCAATCAGCCCGCCCCTCTGGCCCCTTGTAGCAAGTTTTGGGACAATCCCCCACCCTTCCCATTTTTGACTTTTTCGACACTACCGGCCCTGTCGTTTTTTTCAATTTTTGGCCGCTTTGGAAAATCCTTCACAATTTTCACACAATGCCCTCACGGTGCTTGATTTTACACATTTTTCATTCAGGCCGCCCCTCTGGCCCCTTGTAGCAAGTTTTGGGACAATCCCCCACCCTTCCCATTTTTGAATTTTTCGACACTACCGGCCCTGTCGTTTTTTTCAATTTTTGGCCGCTTTAGAAAATCCTTCATAATTTTCACACAATGCCCTCACGGTGCTTGATTTTACAAATTTTTCATTCAGGCCGCCCCTCTGGCCCCTTGTAGCAAGTTTTGGGACAATCCCCCACCCTTCCCATTTTTGACTTTTTCGACACTACCGGCCCTGTCGTTTTTTTCAATTTTTGGCCGCTTTGGAAAATCCTTCACAATTTTCACACAATGCCCTCACGGTGCTTGATTTTACAAATTTTTCATTCAGGCCGCCCCTCTGGCCCCTTGTAGCAAGTTTTGGGACAATCCCCCACCCTTCCCATTTTTGACTTTTTCGACACTACCGGCCCTGTCATTTTTTTCCATTTTTGGCCGCTTTGGAAAATCCTTCACAATTTTCACACAATGCCCTCACGGTGCTTGATTTTACACATTTTTCATTCAGGCCGCCCCTCTGGCCCCTTGTAGCAAGTTTTGGGACAATCCCCCACCCTTCCCATTTTTGACTTTTTCGACACTACCGACCCTGTCATTTTTTTCAATTTTTACCCCTATGGAAAATCCTTCACAATTTTCACACAATGCCTTCACGGTGCTTGATTTTACACATTTTTCAATCAGCCCGCCCCTCTGGCCCCTTGTAGCAAGTTTTGGGACAATCCCCCACCCTTCCCATTTTTGACTTTTTCGACACTACCGGCCCTGTCGTTTTTTTCAATTTTTGGCCGCTTTGGAAAATCCTTCACAATTTTCACACAATGCCCTCACGGTGCTTGATTTTACACATTTTTCATTCAGGCCGCCCCTCTGGCCCCTTGTAGCAAGTTTTGGGACAATCCCCCACCCTTCCCATTTTTGAATTTTTCGACACTACCGGCCCTGTCGTTTTTTTCAATTTTTGGCCGCTTTAGAAAATCCTTCATAATTTTCACACAATGCCCTCACGGTGCTTGATTTTACAAATTTTTCATTCAGGCCGCCCCTCTGGCCCCTTGTAGCAAGTTTTGGGACAATCCCCCACCCTTCCCATTTTTGACTTTTTCGACACTACCGGCCCTGTCGTTTTTTTCAATTTTTGGCCGCTTTGGAAAATCCTTCACAATTTTCACACAATGCCCTCACGGTGCTTGATTTTACACATTTTTCATTCAGGCCGCCCCTCTGGCCCCTTGTAGCAAGTTTTGGGACAATCCCCCACCCTTCCCATTTTTGAATTTTTCGACACTACCGGCCCTGTCGTTTTTTTCAATTTTTGGCCGCTTTGGAAAATCCTTCATAATTTTCACACAATGCCCTCACGGTGCTTGATTTTACAAATTTTTCATTCAGGCCGCCCCTCTGGCCCCTTGTAGCAAGTTTTGGGACAATCCCCCACCCTTCCCATTTTTGACTTTTTCGACACTACCGGCCCTGTCATTTTTTTCCATTTTTGGCCGCTTTGGAAAATCCTTCACAATTTTCACACAATGCCCTCACGGTGCTTGATTTTACACATTTTTCATTCAGGCCGCCCCTCTGGCCCCTTGTAGCAAGTTTTGGGACAATCCCCCACCCTTCCCATTTTTGACTTTTTCGACACTACCGACCCTGTCATTTTTTTCAATTTTTACCCCTATGGAAAATCCTTCACAATTTTCACACAATGCCCTCACGGTGCTTGATTTTACACATTTTTCAATCAGCCCGCCCCTCTGGCCCCTTGTAGCAAGTTTTGGGACAATCCCCCACCCTTCCCATTTTGACTTTTTCGACACTACCGGCCCTGTCATTTTTTTTCATTTTTGGCCGCTTTGGAAAATCCTTCACAATTTTCACACAATGCCCTCACGGTGCTTGATTTTACACATTTTTCATTCAGGCCGCCCCTCTGGCCCCTTGTAGCAAGTTTTGGGACAATCCCCCACCCTTCCCATTTTTGACTTTTTCGACACTACCGACCCTGTCATTTTTTTTCAATTTTTACCCCTATGGAAAATCCTTCACAATTTTCACACAATGCCTTCACGGTGCTTGATTTTACACATTTTTCAATCAGCCCGCCCCTCTGGCCCCTTGTAGCAAGTTTTGGGACAATCCCCCACCCTTCCCATTTTTGACTTTTTCGACACTACCGACCCTGTCATTTTTTTCAATTTTCACCCCTATGGAAAATCCTTCACAATTTTCACACAATGCCCTCACGGTGCTTGATTTTACACATTTTTCAATCAGCCCGCCCCTCTGGCCCCTTGTAGCAAGTTTTGGGACAATCCCCCACCCTTCCCATTTTTGACTTTTTCGACACTACCGGCCCTGTCGTTTTTTTCAATTTTTGGCCGCTTTGGAAAATCCTTCACAATTTTCACACAATGCCCTCACGGTGCTTGATTTTACACATTTTTCATTCAGGCCGCCCCTCTGGCCCCTTGTAGCAAGTTTTGGGACAATCCCCCACCCTTCCCATTTTTGAATTTTTCGACACTACCGGCCCTGTCATTTTTTTCAATTTTTGGCCGCTTTAGAAAATCCTTCATAATTTTCACACAATGCCCTCACGGTGCTTGATTTTACAAATTTTTCATTCAGGCCGCCCCTCTGGCCCCTTGTAGCAAGTTTTGGGACAATCCCCCACCCTTCCCATTTTTGACTTTTTCGACACTACCGGCCCTGTCGTTTTTTTCAATTTTTGGCCGCTTTGGAAAATCCTTCACAATTTTCACACAATGCCCTCACGGTGCTTGATTTTACAAATTTTTCATTCAGGCCGCCCCTCTGGCCCCTTGTAGCAAGTTTTGGGACAATCCCCCACCCTTCCCATTTTTGACTTTTTCGACACTACCGGCCCTGTCATTTTTTTCCATTTTTGGCCGCTTTGGAAAATCCTTCACAATTTTCACACAATGCCCTCACGGTGCTTGATTTTACACATTTTTCATTCAGGCCGCCCCTCTGGCCCCTTGTAGCAAGTTTTGGGACAATCCCCCACCCTTCCCATTTTTGACTTTTTCGACACTACCGGCCCTGTCGTTTTTTTCAATTTTTGGCCGCTTTGGAAAATCCTTCATAATTTTCACACAATGCCCTCACGGTGCTTGATTTTACAAATTTTTCATTCAGGCCGCCCCTCTGGCCCCTTGTAGCAAGTTTTGGGACAATCCCCCACCCTTCCCATTTTTGACTTTTTCGACACTACCGGCCCTGTCATTTTTTTCCATTTTTGGCCGCTTTGGAAAATCCTTCACAATTTTCACACAATGCCCTCACGGTGCTTGATTTTACACATTTTTCATTCAGGCCGCCCCTCTGGCCCCTTGTAGCAAGTTTTGGGACAATCCCCCACCCTTCCCATTTTTGACTTTTTCGACACTACCGGCCCTGTCGTTTTTTTCAATTTTTGGCCGCTTTGGAAAATCCTTCATAATTTTCACACAATGCCCTCACGGTGCTTGATTTTACAAATTTTTCATTCAGGCCGCCCCTCTGGCCCCTTGTAGCAAGTTTTGGGACAATCCCCCACCCTTCCCATTTTTGAATTTTTCGACACTAACGGCCCTGTCGTTTTTTTCAATTTTTGGCCGCTTTGGAAAATCCTTCATAATTTTCACACAATGCCCTCACGGTGCTTGATTTTACAAATTTTTCATTCAGGCCGCCCCTCTGGCCCCTTGTAGCAAGTTTTGGGACAATCCCCCACCCTTCCCATTTTTGACTTTTTCGACACTACCGGCCCTGTCGTTTTTTTCAATTTTTGGCCGCTTTGGAAAATCCTTCACAATTTTCACACAATGCCCTCACGGTGCTTGATTTTACACATTTTTCATTCAGGCCGCCCCTCTGGCCCCTTGTAGCAAGTTTTGGGACAATCCCCCACCCTTCCCATTTTTGACTTTTTCGACACTACCGACCCTGTCATTTTTTTCAATTTTCACCCCTATGGAAAATCCTTCACAATTTTCACACAATGCCTTCACGGTGCTTGATTTTACACATTTTTCAATCAGCCCGCCCCTCTGGCCCCTTGTAGCAAGTTTTGGGACAATCCCCCACCCTTCCCATTTTTGACTTTTTCGACACTACCGGCCCTGTCGTTTTTTTCAATTTTTGGCCGCTTTGGAAAATCCTTCACAATTTTCACACAATGCCCTCACGGTGCTTGATTTTACACATTTTTCATTCAGGCCGCCCCTCTGGCCCCTTGTAGCAAGTTTTGGGACAATCCCCCACCCTTCCCATTTTTGAATTTTTCGACACTACCGGCCCTGTCGTTTTTTTCAATTTTTGGCCGCTTTAGAAAATCCTTCATAATTTTCACACAATGCCCTCACGGTGCTTGATTTTACAAATTTTTCATTCAGGCCGCCCCTCTGGCCCCTTGTAGCAAGTTTTGGGACAATCCCCCACCCTTCCCATTTTTGACTTTTTCGACACTACCGGCCCTGTCGTTTTTTTCAATTTTTGGCCGCTTTGGAAAATCCTTCACAATTTTCACACAATGCCCTCACGGTGCTTGATTTTACAAATTTTTCATTCAGGCCGCCCCTCTGGCCCCTTGTAGCAAGTTTTGGGACAATCCCCCACCCTTCCCATTTTTGACTTTTTCGACACTACCGGCCCTGTCGTTTTTTTCCATTTTTGGCCGCTTTGGAAAATCCTTCACAATTTTCACACAATGCCCTCACGGTGCTTGATTTTACACATTTTTCATTCAGGCCGCCCCTCTGGCCCCTTGTAGCAAGTTTTGGGACAATCCCCCACCCTTCCCATTTTTGACTTTTTCGACACTACCGACCCTGTCATTTTTTTCAATTTTTACCCCTATGGAAAATCCTTCACAATTTTCACACAATGCCTTCACGGTGCTTGATTTTACACATTTTTCAATCAGCCCGCCCCTCTGGCCCCTTGTAGCAAGTTTTGGGACAATCCCCCACCCTTCCCATTTTTGACTTTTTCGACACTACCGGCCCTGTCGTTTTTTTCAATTTTTGGCCGCTTTGGAAAATCCTTCACAATTTTCACACAATGCCCTCACGGTGCTTGATTTTACACATTTTTCATTCAGGCCGCCCCTCTGGCCCCTTGTAGCAAGTTTTGGGACAATCCCCCACCCTTCCCATTTTTGAATTTTTCGACACTACCGGCCCTGTCGTTTTTTTCAATTTTTGGCCGCTTTGGAAAATCCTTCATAATTTTCACACAATGCCCTCACGGTGCTTGATTTTACAAATTTTTCATTCAGGCCGCCCCTCTGGCCCCTTGTAGCAAGTTTTGGGACAATCCCCCACCCTTCCCATTTTTGACTTTTTCGACACTACCGGCCCTGTCATTTTTTTCCATTTTTGGCCGCTTTGGAAAATCCTTCACAATTTTCACACAATGCCCTCACGGTGCTTGATTTTACACATTTTTCATTCAGGCCGCCCCTCTGGCCCCTTGTAGCAAGTTTTGGGACAATCCCCCACCCTTCCCATTTTTGACTTTTTCGACACTACCGACCCTGTCATTTTTTTCAATTTTTACCCCTATGGAAAATCCTTCACAATTTTCACACAATGCCCTCACGGTGCTTGATTTTACACATTTTTCAATCAGCCCGCCCCTCTGGCCCCTTGTAGCAAGTTTTGGGACAATCCCCCACCCTTCCCATTTTGACTTTTTCGACACTACCGGCCCTGTCATTTTTTTTCATTTTTGGCCGCTTTGGAAAATCCTTCACAATTTTCACACAATGCCCTCACGGTGCTTGATTTTATACATTTTTCATTCAGGCCGCCCCTCTGGCCCCTTGTAGCAAGTTTTGGGACAATCCCCCACCCTTCCCATTTTTGACTTTTTCGACACTACCGACCCTGTCATTTTTTTTCAATTTTTACCCCTATGGAAAATCCTTCACAATTTTCACACAATGCCTTCACGGTGCTTGATTTTACACATTTTTCAATCAGCCCGCCCCTCTGGCCCCTTGTAGCAAGTTTTGGGACAATCCCCCACCCTTCCCATTTTTGACTTTTTCGACACTACCGGCCCTGTCGTTTTTTTCAATTTTTGCCCGCTTTGGAAAAATCCTTCAAAATTTTCACACAATGCCCTCACGGTGCTTGATTTTACACATTTTTCATTCAGGCCGCCCCTCTGGCCCCTTGTAGCAAGTTTTGGGACAATCCCCCACCCTTCCCATTTTTGACTTTTTCGACACTACCGGCCCTGTCATTTTTTTCAATTTTTACCCCTATGGAAAATCCTTCACAATTTTCACACAATGCCTTCACGGTGCTTGATTTTACAAATTTTTCATTCAGGCCGCCCCTCTGGCCCCTTGTAGCAAGTTTTGGGACAATCCCCCACCCTTCCCATTTTTGAATTTTTCGACACTACCGGCCCTGTCGTTTTTTTCAATTTTTGGCCGCTTTGGAAAATCCTTCATAATTTTCACACAATGCCCTCACGGTGCTTGATTTTACAAATTTTTCATTCAGGCCGCCCCTCTGGCCCCTTGTAGCAAGTTTTGGGACAATCCCCCACCCTTCCCATTTTTGACTTTTTCGACACTACCGGCCCTGTCGTTTTTTTCAATTTTTGGCCGCTTTGGAAAATCCTTCACAATTTTCACACAATGCCCTCACGGTGCTTGATTTTACACATTTTTCATTCAGGCCGCCCCTCTGGCCCCTTGTAGCAAGTTTTGGGACAATCCCCCACCCTTCCCATTTTTGAATTTTTCGACACTACCGGCCCTGTCGTTTTTTTCAATTTTTGGCCGCTTTGGAAAATCCTTCATAATTTTCACACAATGCCCTCACGGTGCTTGATTTTACAAATTTTTCATTCAGGCCGCCCCTCTGGCCCCTTGTAGCAAGTTTTGGGACAATCCCCCACCCTTCCCATTTTTGACTTTTTCGACACTACCGACCCTGTCATTTTTTTCAATTTTTACCCCTATGGAAAATCCTTCACAATTTTCACACAATGCCCTCACGGTGCTTGATTTTACACATTTTTCAATCAGGCCGCCCCTCTGGCCCCTTGTAGCAAGTTTTGGGACAATCCCCCACCCTTCCCATTTTTGAATTTTTCGACACTACCGGCCCTGTCGTTTTTTTCAATTTTTGGCCGCTTTGGAAAATCCTTCATAATTTTCACACAATGCCCTCACGGTGCTTGATTTTACACATTTTTCATTCAGGCCGCCCCTCTGGCCCCTTGTAGCAAGTTTTGGGACAATCCCCCACCCTTCCCATTTTTGACTTTTTCGACACTACCGACCCTGTCATTTTTTTCAATTTTTACCCCTATGGAAAATCCTTCACAATTTTCACACAATGCCTTCACGGTGCTTGATTTTACACATTTTTCAATCAGCCCGCCCCTCTGGCCCCTTGTAGCAAGTTTTGGGACAATCCCCCACCCTTCCCATTTTTGACTTTTTCGACACTACCGGCCCTGTCTTTTTTTTCAATTTTTGCCCGCTTTGGAAAATCCTTCAAAATTTTCACACAATGCCCTCACGGTGCTTGATTTTACACATTTTTCATTCAGGCCGCCCCTCTGGCCCCTTGTAGCAAGTTTTGGGACAATCCCCCACCCTTCCCATTTTTGACTTTTTCGACACTACCGACCTTGTCATTTTTTTCAATTTTTACCCCTATGGAAAATCCTTCACAATTTTCACACAATGCCTTCACGGTGCTTGATTTTACACATTTTTCAATCAGCCCGCCCCTCTGGCCCCTTGTAGCAAGTTTTGGGACAATCCCCCACCTTTCCCATTTTTGACTTTTTCGACACTACCGGCCCTGTCATTTTTTTCAATTTTTGGCCGCTTTGGAAAATCCTTCACAATTTTCACACAATGCCCTCACGGTGCTTGATTTTACACATTTTTCATTCAGGCCGCCCCTCTGGCCCCTTGTAGCAAGTTTTGGGACAATCCCCCACCCTTCCCATTTTTGACTTTTTCGACACTACCGACCCTGTCATTTTTTTCAATTTTTACCCCTATGGAAAATCCTTCACAATTTTCACACAATGCCCTCACGGTGCTTGATTTTACACATTTTTCAATCAGCCCGCCCATCTGGCCCCTTGTAGCAAGTTTTGGGACAATCCCCCACCCTTCCCATTTTTGACTTTTTCGACACTACCGGCCCTGTCGTTTTTTTCAATTTTTGGCCGCTTTGGAAAATCCTTCATAATTTTCACACAATGCCCTCACGGTGCTTGATTTTACAAATTTTTCATTCAGGCCGCCCCTCTGGCCCCTTGTAGCAAGTTTTGGGACAATCCCCCACCCTTCCCATTTTTGAATTTTTCGACACTACCGGCCCTGTCGTTTTTTTCAATTTTTGGCCGCTTTGGAAAATCCTTCATAATTTTCACACAATGCCCTCACGGTGCTTGATTTTACAAATTTTTCATTCAGGCCGCCCCTCTGGCCCCTTGTAGCAAGTTTTGGGACAATCCCCCACCCTTCCCATTTTTGACTTTTTCGACACTACCGGCCCTGTCGTTTTTTTCAATTTTTGGCCGCTTTGGAAAATCCTTCACAATTTTCACACAATGCCCTCACGGTGCTTGATTTTACACATTTTTCATTCAGGCCGCCCCTCTGGCCCCTTGTAGCAAGTTTTGGGACAATCCCCCACCCTTCCCATTTTTGACTTTTTCGACACTACCGACCCTGTCATTTTTTTCAATTTTTACCCCTATGGAAAATCCTTCACAATTTTCACACAATGCCTTCACGGTGCTTGATTTTACACATTTTTCAATCAGCCCGCCCCTCTGGCCCCTTGTAGCAAGTTTTGGGACAATCCCCCACCCTTCCCATTTTTGACTTTTTCGACACTACCGGCCCTGTCGTTTTTTTCAATTTTTGGCCGCTTTGGAAAATCCTTCACAATTTTCACACAATGCCCTCACGGTGCTTGATTTTACACATTTTTCATTCAGGCCGCCCCTCTGGCCCCTTGTAGCAAGTTTTGGGACAATCCCCCACCCTTCCCATTTTTGAATTTTTCGACACTACCGGCCCTGTCGTTTTTTTCAATTTTTGGCCGCTTTGGAAAATCCTTCACAATTTTCACACAATGCCCTCACGGTGCTTGATTTTACACATTTTTCATTCAGGCCGCCCCTCTGGCCCCTTGTAGCAAGTTTTGGGACAATCCCCCACCCTTCCCATTTTTGAATTTTTCGACACTACCGGCCCTGTCGTTTTTTTCAATTTTTGGCCGCTTTGGAAAATCCTTCATAATTTTCACACAATGCCCTCACGGTGCTTGATTTTACAAATTTTTCATTCAGGCCGCCCCTCTGGCCCCTTGTAGCAAGTTTTGGGACAATCCCCCACCCTTCCCATTTTTTACTTTTTCGACACTACCGGCCCTGTCATTTTTTTCCATTTTTGGCCGCTTTGGAAAATCCTTCACAATTTTCACACAATGCCCTCACGGTGCTTGATTTTACACATTTTTCATTCAGGCCGCCCCTCTGGCCCCTTGTAGCAAGTTTTGGGACAATCCCCCACCCTTCCCATTTTTGACTTTTTCGACACTACCGACCCTGTCATTTTTTTCAATTTTTACCCCTATGGAAAATCCTTCACAATTTTCACACAATGCCCTCACGGTGCTTGATTTTACACATTTTTCAATCAGCCCGCCCCTCTGGCCCCTTGTAGCAAGTTTTGGGACAATCCCCCACCCTTCCCATTTTTGACTTTTTCGACACTACCGGCCCTGTCATTTTTTTTCATTTTTGGCCGCTTTGGAAAATCCTTCACAATTTTCACACAATGCCCTCACGGTGCTTGATTTTACACATTTTTCATTCAGGCCGCCCCTCTGGCCCCTTGTAGCAAGTTTTGGGACAATCCCCCACCCTTCCCATTTTTGACTTTTTCGACACTACCGACCCTGTCATTTTTTTTCAATTTTTACCCCTATGGAAAATCCTTCACAATTTTCACACAATGCCTTCACGGTGCTTGATTTTACACATTTTTCATTCAGGCCGCCCCTCTGGCCCCTTGTAGCAAGTTTTGGGACAATCCCCCACCCTTCCCATTTTTGACTTTTTCGACACTACCGGCCCTGTCGTTTTTTTCAATTTTTGGCCGCTTTGGAAAATCCTTCACAATTTTCACACAATGCCCTCACGGTGCTTGATTTTACACATTTTTCATTCAGGCCGCCCCTCTGGCCCCTTGTAGCAAGTTTTGGGACAATCCCCCACCCTTCCCATTTTTGAATTTTTCGACACTACCGGCCCTGTCGTTTTTTTCAATTTTTGGCCGCTTTGGAAAATCCTTCATAATTTTCACACAATGCCCTCACGGTGCTTGATTTTACAAATTTTTCATTCAGGCCGCCCCTCTGGCCCCTTGTAGCAAGTTTTGGGACAATCCCCCACCCTTCCCATTTTTGACTTTTTCGACACTACCGGCCCTGTCATTTTTTTCCATTTTTGGCCGCTTTGGAAAATCCTTCACAATTTTCACACAATGCCCTCACGGTGCTTGATTTTACACATTTTTCATTCAGGCCGCCCCTCTGGCCCCTTGTAGCAAGTTTTGGGACAATCCCCCACCCTTCCCATTTTTGACTTTTTCGACACTACCGGCCCTGTCGTTTTTTTCAATTTTTGGCTGCTTTGGAAAATCCTTCACAATTTTCACACAATGCCCTCACGGTGCTTGATTTTACACATTTTTCATTCAGGCCGCCCCTCTGGCCCCTTGTAGCAAGTTTTGGGACAATCCCCCACCCTTCCCATTTTTGACTTTTTCGACACTACCGACCCTGTCATTTTTTTCAATTTTTACCCCTATGGAAAATCCTTCACAATTTTCACACAATGCCCTCACGGTGCTTGATTTTACACATTTTTCAATCAGCCCGCCCATCTGGCCCCTTGTAGCAAGTTTTGGGACAATCCCCCACCCTTCCCATTTTTGACTTTTTCGACACTACCGACCCTGTCATTTTTTTCAATTTTTACCCCTATGGAAAATCCTTCACAATTTTCACACAATGCCCTCACGGTGCTTGATTTTACACATTTTTCAATCAGCCCGCCCCTCTGGCCCCTTGTAGCAAGTTTTGGGACAATCCCCCACCCTTCCCATTTTTGACTTTTTCGACACTACCGGCCCTGTCATTTTTTTTCATTTTTGGCCGCTTTGGAAAATCCTTCACAATTTTCACACAATGCCCTCACGGTGCTTGATTTTACACATTTTTCATTCAGGCCGCCCCTCTGGCCCCTTGTAGCAAGTTTTGGGACAATCCCCCACCCTTCCCATTTTTGACTTTTTCGACACTACCGACCCTGTCATTTTTTTTCAATTTTTACCCCTATGGAAAATCCTTCACAATTTTCACACAATGCCTTCACGGTGCTTGATTTTACACATTTTTCATTCAGGCCGCCCCTCTGGCCCCTTGTAGCAAGTTTTGGGACAATCCCCCACCCTTCCCATTTTTGACTTTTTCGACACTACCGGCCCTGTCGTTTTTTTCAATTTTTGGCCGCTTTGGAAAATCCTTCACAATTTTCACACAATGCCCTCACGGTGCTTGATTTTACACATTTTTCATTCAGGCCGCCCCTCTGGCCCCTTGTAGCAAGTTTTGGGACAATCCCCCACCCTTCCCATTTTTGAATTTTTCGACACTACCGGCCCTGTCGTTTTTTTCAATTTTTGGCCGCTTTGGAAAATCCTTCATAATTTTCACACAATGCCCTCACGGTGCTTGATTTTACAAATTTTTCATTCAGGCCGCCCCTCTGGCCCCTTGTAGCAAGTTTTGGGACAATCCCCCACCCTTCCCATTTTTGACTTTTTCGACACTACCGGCCCTGTCATTTTTTTCCATTTTTGGCCGCTTTGGAAAATCCTTCACAATTTTCACACAATGCCCTCACGGTGCTTGATTTTACACATTTTTCATTCAGGCCGCCCCTCTGGCCCCTTGTAGCAAGTTTTGGGACAATCCCCCACCCTTCCCATTTTTGACTTTTTCGACACTACCGGCCCTGTCGTTTTTTTCAATTTTTGGCTGCTTTGGAAAATCCTTCACAATTTTCACACAATGCCCTCACGGTGCTTGATTTTACACATTTTTCATTCAGGCCGCCCCTCTGGCCCCTTGTAGCAAGTTTTGGGACAATCCCCCACCCTTCCCATTTTTGACTTTTTCGACACTACCGACCCTGTCATTTTTTTCAATTTTTACCCCTATGGAAAATCCTTCACAATTTTCACACAATGCCCTCACGGTGCTTGATTTTACACATTTTTCAATCAGCCCGCCCATCTGGCCCCTTATAGCAAGTTTTGGGACAATCCCCCACCCTTCCCATTTTTGACTTTTTCGACACTACCGGCCCTGTCGTTTTTTTCAATTTTTGGCCGCTTTGGAAAATCCTTCATAATTTTCACACAATGCCCTCACGGTGCTTGATTTTACAAATTTTTCATTCAGGCCGCCCCTCTGGCCCCTTGTAGCAAGTTTTGGGACAATCCCCCACCCTTCCCATTTTTGAATTTTTCGACACTACCGGCCCTGTCGTTTTTTTCAATTTTTGGCCGCTTTGGAAAATCCTTCATAATTTTCACACAATGCCCTCACGGTGCTTGATTTTACAAATTTTTCATTCAGGCCGCCCCTCTGGCCCCTTGTAGCAAGTTTTGGGACAATCCCCCACCCTTCCCATTTTTGACTTTTTCGACACTACCGACCCTGTCATTTTTTTCAATTTTTACCCCTATGGAAAATCCTTCACAATTTTCACACAATCCCCTCACGGTGCTTGATTTTACACATTTTTCAATCAGCCCGCCCCTCTGGCCCCTTGTAGCAAGTTTTGGGACAATCCCCCACCCTTCCCATTTTTGACTTTTTCGACACTACCGGCCCTGTCGTTTTTTTCAATTTTTGGCCGCTTTGGAAAATCCTTCACAATTTTCACACAATGCCCTCACGGTGCTTGATTTTACAAATTTTTCATTCAGGCCGCCCCTCTGGCCCCTTGTAGCAAGTTTTGGGACAATCCCCCACCCTTCCCATTTTTGACTTTTTCGACACTACCGGCCCTGTCGTTTTTTTCAATTTTTGGCCGCTTTGTAAAATCCTTCACAATTTTCACACAATGCCCTCACGGTGCTTGATTTTACACATTTTTCATTCAGGCCGCCCCTCTGGCCCCTTGTAGCAAGTTTTGGGACAATCCCCCACCCTTCCCATTTTTGACTTTTTCGACACTACCGACCCTGTCATTTTTTTCAATTTTTACCCCTATGGAAAATCCTTCACAATTTTCACACAATGCCTTCACGGTGCTTGATTTTACACATTTTTCAATCAGCCCGCCCCTCTGGCCCCTTGTAGCAAGTTTTGGGACAATCCCCCACCCTTCCCATTTTTGACTTTTTCGACACTACCGGCCCTGTCGTTTTTTTAAATTTTTGCCCGCTTTGGAAAATCCTTCACAATTTTCACACAATGCCCTCACGGTGCTTGATTTTACACATTTTTCATTCAGGCCGCCCCTCTGGCCCCTTGTAGCAAGTTTTGGGACAATCCCCCACCCTTCCCATTTTTGACTTTTTCGACACTACCGACCCTGTCATTTTTTTCAAGTTTTTACCCCTATGGAAAATCCTTCACAATTTTCACACAATGCCTTCACGGTGCTTGATTTTACACATTTTTCAATCAGCCCGCCCCTCTGGCCCCTTGTAGCAAGTTTTGGGACAATCCCCCACCCTTCCCATTTTTGACTTTTTCGACACTACCGGCCCTGTCGTTTTTTTCAATTTTTGCCCGCTTTGGAAAATCCTTCAAAATTTTCACACAATGCCCTCACGGTGCTTGATTTTACACATTTTTCATTCAGGCCGCCCCTCTGGCCCCTTGTAGCAAGTTTTGGGACAATCCCCCACCCTTCCCATTTTTGACTTTTTCGACACTACCGGCCCTGTCATTTTTTTCAATTTTTACCCCTATGGAAAATCCTTCACAATTTTCACACAATGCCTTCACGGTGCTTGATTTTACACATTTTTCAATCAGCCCGCCCCTCTGGCCCCTTGTAGCAAGTTTTGGGACAATCCCCCACCCTTCCCATTTTTGACTTTTTCGACACTACCGGCCCTGTCGTTTTTTTCAATTTTTGCCCGCTTTGGAAAATCCTTCAAAATTTTCACACAATGCCCTCACGGTGCTTGATTTTACACATTTTTCATTCAGGCCGCCCCTCTGGCCCCTTGTAGCAAGTTTTGGGACAATCCCCCACCTTTCCCATTTTTGACTTTTTCGACACTACCGGCCCTGTCGTTTTTTTCAATTTTTGGCCGCTTTGGAAAATCCTTCATAATTTTCACACAATGCCCTCACGGTGCTTGATTTTACAAATTTTTCATTCAGGCCGCCCCTCTGGCCCCTTGTAGCAAGTTTTGGGACAATCCCCCACCCTTCCCATTTTTGAATTTTTCGACACTACCGGCCCTGTCGTTTTTTTCAATTTTTGGCCGCTTTGGAAAATCCTTCACAATTTTCACACAATGCCCTCACGGTGCTTGATTTTACAAATTTTTCATTCAGGCCGCCCCTCTGGCCCCTTGTAGCAAGTTTTGGGACAATCCCCCAACCTTCCCATTTTTGACTTTTTCGACACTACCGGCCCTGTCGTTTTTTTCAATTTTTGGCCGCTTTGGAAAATCCTTCACAATTTTCACACAATGCCCTCACGGTGCTTGATTTTACACATTTTTCATTCAGGCCGCCCCTCTGGCCCCTTGTAGCAAGTTTTGGGACAATCCCCCACCCTTCCCATTTTTGACTTTTTCGACACTACCGACCCTGTCATTTTTTTCAATTTTTACCCCTATGGAAAATCCTTCACAATTTTCACACAATGCCTTCACGGTGCTTGATTTTACACATTTTTCAATCAGCCCGCCCCTCTGGCCCCTTGTAGCAAGTTTTGGGACAATCCCCCACCCTTCCCATTTTTGACTTTTTCGACACTACCGGCCCTGTCGTTTTTTTCAATTTTTGCCCGCTTTGGAAAATCCTTCACAATTTTCACACAATGCCCTCACGGTGCTTGATTTTACACATTTTTCATTCAGGCCGCCCCTCTGGCCCCTTGTAGCAAGTTTTGGGACAATCCCCCACCCTTCCCATTTTTGACTTTTTCGACACTACCGGCCCTGTCGTTTTTTTCAATTTTTGCCCGCTTTGGAAAATCCTTCACAATTTTCACACAATGCCCTCACGGTGCTTGATTTTACACATTTTTCATTCAGGCCGCCCCTCTGGCCCCTTGTAGCAAGTTTTGGGACAATCCCCCACCCTTCCCATTTTTGACTTTTTCGACACTACCGACCCTGTCATTTTTTTCAATTTTTACCCCTATGGAAAATCCTTCACAATTTTCACACAATGCCTTCACGGTGCTTGATTTTACACATTTTTCAATCAGCCCGCCCCTCTGGCCCCTTGTAGCAAGTTTTGGGACAATCCCCCACCCTTCCCATTTTTGACTTTTTCGACACTACCGGCCCTGTCGTTTTTTTCAATTTTTGCCCGCTTTGGAAAATCCTTCACAATTTTCACACAATGCCCTCACGGTGCTTGATTTTACACATTTTTCATTCAGGCCGCCCCTCTGGCCCCTTGTAGCAAGTTTTGGGACAATCCCCCACCCTTCCCTTTTTTGAATTTTTCGACACTACCGGCCCTGTCGTTTTTTTCAATTTTTGGCCGCTTTGGAAAATCCTTCATAATTTTCACACAATGCCCTCACGGTGCTTGATTTTACAAATTTTTCATTCAGGCCGCCCCTCTGGCCCCTTGTAGCAAGTTTTGGGACAATCCCCCACCCTTCCCATTTTTGACTTTTTCGACACTACCGACCCTGTCATTTTTTTCAATTTTTACCCCTATGGAAAATCCTTCACAATTTTCACACAATGCCTTCACGGTGCTTGATTTTACACATTTTTCAATCAGCCCGCCCCTCTGGCCCCTTGTAGCAAGTTTTGGGACAATCCCCCACCCTTCCCATTTTTGACTTTTTCGACACTACCGGCCCTGTCGTTTTTTTCAATTTTTGCCCGCTTTGGAAAATCCTTCACAATTTTCACACAATGCCCTCACGGTGCTTGATTTTACACATTTTTCATTCAGGCCGCCCCTCTGGCCCCTTGTAGCAAGTTTTGGGACAATCCCCCACCCTTCCCATTTTTGACTTTTTCGACACTACCGGCCCTGTCGTTTTTTTCAATTTTTGCCCGCTTTGGAAAATCCTTCACAATTTTCACACAATGCCCTCACGGTGCTTGATTTTACACATTTTTCATTCAGGCCGCCCCTCTGGCCCCTTGTAGCAAGTTTTGGGACAATCCCCCACCCTTCCCATTTTTGACTTTTTCGACACTACCGACCCTGTCATTTTTTTCAATTTTTACCCCTATGGAAAATCCTTCACAATTTTCACACAATGCCTTCACGGTGCTTGATTTTACACATTTTTCAATCAGCCCGCCCCTCTGGCCCCTTGTAGCAAGTTTTGGGACAATCCCCCACCCTTCCCATTTTTGACTTTTTCGACACTACCGGCCCTGTCGTTTTTTTCAATTTTTGCCCGCTTTGGAAAATCCTTCACAATTTTCACACAATGCCCTCACGGTGCTTGATTTTACACATTTTTCATTCAGGCCGCCCCTCTGGCCCCTTGTAGCAAGTTTTGGGACAATCCCCCACCCTTCCCTTTTTTGAATTTTTCGACACTACCGGCCCTGTCGTTTTTTTCAATTTTTGGCCGCTTTGGAAAATCCTTCATAATTTTCACACAATGCCCTCACGGTGCTTGATTTTACAAATTTTTCATTCAGGCCGCCCCTCTGGCCCCTTGTAGCAAGTTTTGGGACAATCCCCCACCCTTCCCATTTTTGACTTTTTCGACACTACCGGCCCTGTCGTTTTTTTCAATTTTTGGCCGCTTTGGAAAATCCTTCACAATTTTCACACAATGCCCTCACGGTGCTTGATTTTACACATTTTTCATTCAGGCCGCCCCTCTGGCCCCTTGTAGCAAGTTTTGGGACAATCCCCCACCCTTCCCATTTTTGACTTTTTCGACACTACCGGCCCTGTCATTTTTTTCAATTTTTGCCCGCTTTGGAAAATCCTTCACAATTTTCACACAATGCCCTCACGGTGCTTGATTTTACACATTTTTCATTCAGGCCGCCCCTCTGGCCCCTTGTAGCAAGTTTTGGGACAATCCCCCACCCTTCCCATTTTTGACTTTTTCGACACTACCGGCCCTGTCGTTTTTTTCAATTTTTGGCCGCTTTGGAAAATCCTTCACAATTTTCACACAATGCCCTCACGGTGCTTGATTTTACACATTTTTCATTCAGGCCGCCCCTCTGGCCCCTTGTAGCAAGTTTTGGGACAATCCCCCACCCTTCCCATTTTTGACTTTTTCGACACTACCGGCCCTGTCGTTTTTTTCAATTTTTGGCCGCTTTGGAAAATCCTTCATAATTTTCACACAATGCCCTCACGGTGCTTGATTTTACAAATTTTTCATTCAGGCCGCCCCTCTGGCCCCTTGTAGCAAGTTTTGGGACAATCCCCCACCCTTCCCATTTTTGAATTTTTCGACACTACCGGCCCTGTCGTTTTTTTCAATTTTTGGCCGCTTTGGAAAATCCTTCATAATTTTCACACAATGCCCTCACGGTGCTTGATTTTACAAATTTTTCATTCAGGCCGCCCCTCTGGCCCCTTGTAGCAAGTTTTGGGACAATCCCCCACCCTTCCCATTTTTGACTTTTTGACACTACCGGCCCTGTCGTTTTTTTCAATTTTTGGCCGCTTTGGAAAATCCTTCACAATTTTCACACAATGCCCTCACGGTGCTTGATTTTACACATTTTTCATTCAGGCCGCCCCTCTGGCCCCTTGTAGCAAGTTTTGGGACAATCCCCCACCCTTCCCATTTTTGACTTTTTCGACACTACCGACCCTGTCATTTTTTTCAATTTTTACCCCTATGGAAAATCCTTCACAATTTTCACACAATGCCCTCACGGTGCTTGATTTTACACATTTTTCAATCAGCCCGCCCATCTGGCCCCTTGTAGCAAGTTTTGGGACAATCCCCCACCCTTCCCATTTTTGACTTTTTCGACACTACCGGCCCTGTCGTTTTTTTCAATTTTTGGCCGCTTTGGAAAATCCTTCATAATTTTCACACAATGCCCTCACGGTGCTTGATTTTACACATTTTTCATTCAGGCCGCCCCTCTGGCCCCTTGTAGCAAGTTTTGGGACAATCCCCCACCCTTCCCTTTTTTGAATTTTTCGACACTACCGGCCCTGTCGTTTTTTTCAATTTTTGGCCGCTTTGGAAAATCCTTCATAATTTTCACACAATGCCCTCACGGTGCTTGATTTTACAAATTTTTCATTCAGGCCGCCCCTCTGGCCCCTTGTAGCAAGTTTTGGGACAATCCCCCACCCTTCCCATTTTTGACTTTTTCGACACTACCGACCCTGTCATTTTTTTCAATTTTTACCCCTATGGAAAATCCTTCACAATTTTCACACAATGCCTTCACGGTGCTTGATTTTACACATTTTTCAATCAGCCCGCCCCTCTGGCCCCTTGTAGCAAGTTTTGGGACAATCCCCCACCCTTCCCATTTTTGACTTTTTCGACACTACCGGCCCTGTCGTTTTTTTCAATTTTTGCCCGCTTTGGAAAATCCTTCACAATTTTCACACAATGCCCTCACGGTGCTTGATTTTACACATTTTTCATTCAGGCCGCCCCTCTGGCCCCTTGTAGCAAGTTTTGGGACAATCCCCCACCCTTCCCATTTTTGACTTTTTCGACACTACCGGCCCTGTCGTTTTTTTCAATTTTTGCCCGCTTTGGAAAATCCTTCACAATTTTCACACAATGCCCTCACGGTGCTTGATTTTACACATTTTTCATTCAGGCCGCCCCTCTGGCCCCTTGTAGCAAGTTTTGGGACAATCCCCCACCCTTCCCATTTTTGACTTTTTCGACACTACCGACCCTGTCATTTTTTTCAATTTTTACCCCTATGGAAAATCCTTCACAATTTTCACACAATGCCTTCACGGTGCTTGATTTTACACATTTTTCAATCAGCCCGCCCCTCTGGCCCCTTGTAGCAAGTTTTGGGACAATCCCCCACCCTTCCCATTTTTGACTTTTTCGACACTACCGGCCCTGTCGTTTTTTTCAATTTTTGCCCGCTTTGGAAAATCCTTCACAATTTTCACACAATGCCCTCACGGTGCTTGATTTTACACATTTTTCATTCAGGCCGCCCCTCTGGCCCCTTGTAGCAAGTTTTGGGACAATCCCCCACCCTTCCCTTTTTTGAATTTTTCGACACTACCGGCCCTGTCGTTTTTTTCAATTTTTGGCCGCTTTGGAAAATCCTTCATAATTTTCACACAATGCCCTCACGGTGCTTGATTTTACAAATTTTTCATTCAGGCCGCCCCTCTGGCCCCTTGTAGCAAGTTTTGGGACAATCCCCCACCCTTCCCATTTTTGACTTTTTCGACACTACCGGCCCTGTCGTTTTTTTCAATTTTTGGCCGCTTTGGAAAATCCTTCACAATTTTCACACAATGCCCTCACGGTGCTTGATTTTACACATTTTTCATTCAGGCCGCCCCTCTGGCCCCTTGTAGCAAGTTTTGGGACAATCCCCCACCCTTCCCATTTTTGACTTTTTCGACACTACCGGCCCTGTCATTTTTTTCAATTTTTGCCCGCTTTGGAAAATCCTTCACAATTTTCACACAATGCCCTCACGGTGCTTGATTTTACACATTTTTCATTCAGGCCGCCCCTCTGGCCCCTTGTAGCAAGTTTTGGGACAATCCCCCACCCTTCCCATTTTTGACTTTTTCGACACTACCGGCCCTGTCGTTTTTTTCAATTTTTGGCCGCTTTGGAAAATCCTTCACAATTTTCACACAATGCCCTCACGGTGCTTGATTTTACACATTTTTCATTCAGGCCGCCCCTCTGGCCCCTTGTAGCAAGTTTTGGGACAATCCCCCACCCTTCCCATTTTTGACTTTTTCGACACTACCGGCCCTGTCGTTTTTTTCAATTTTTGGCCGCTTTGGAAAATCCTTCATAATTTTCACACAATGCCCTCACGGTGCTTGATTTTACAAATTTTTCATTCAGGCCGCCCCTCTGGCCCCTTGTAGCAAGTTTTGGGACAATCCCCCACCCTTCCCATTTTTGACTTTTTCGACACTACCGGCCCTGTCGTTTTTTTCAATTTTTGGCCGCTTTGGAAAATCCTTCATAATTTTCACACAATGCCCTCACGGTGCTTGATTTTACAAATTTTTCATTCAGGCCGCCCCTCTGGCCCCTTGTAGCAAGTTTTGGGACAATCCCCCACCCTTCCCATTTTTGACTTTTTGACACTACCGGCCCTGTCGTTTTTTTCAATTTTTGGCCGCTTTGGAAAATCCTTCACAATTTTCACACAATGCCCTCACGGTGCTTGATTTTACACATTTTTCATTCAGGCCGCCCCTCTGGCCCCTTGTAGCAAGTTTTGGGACAATCCCCCACCCTTCCCATTTTTGACTTTTTCGACACTACCGACCCTGTCATTTTTTTCAATTTTTACCCCTATGGAAAATCCTTCACAATTTTCACACAATGCCCTCACGGTGCTTGATTTTACACATTTTTCAATCAGCCCGCCCATCTGGCCCCTTGTAGCAAGTTTTGGGACAATCCCCCACCCTTCCCATTTTTGACTTTTTCGACACTACCGGCCCTGTCGTTTTTTTCAATTTTTGGCCGCTTTGGAAAATCCTTCATAATTTTCACACAATGCCCTCACGGTGCTTGATTTTACAAATTTTTCATTCAGGCCGCCCCTCTGGCCCCTTGTAGCAAGTTTTGGGACAATCCCCCACCCTTCCCATTTTTGAATTTTTCGACACTACCGGCCCTGTCGTTTTTTTCAATTTTTGGCCGCTTTGGAAAATCCTTCATAATTTTCACACAATGCCCTCACGGTGCTTGATTTTACAAATTTTTCATTCAGGCCGCCCCTCTGGCCCCTTGTAGCAAGTTTTGGGACAATCCCCCACCCTTCCCATTTTTGACTTTTTCGACACTACCGGCCCTGTCGTTTTTTTCAATTTTTGGCCGCTTTGGAAAATCCTTCACAATTTTCACACAATGCCCTCACGGTGCTTGATTTTACACATTTTTCATTCAGGCCGCCCCTCTGGCCCCTTGTAGCAAGTTTTGGGACAATCCCCCACCCTTCCCATTTTTGACTTTTTCGACACTACCGACCCTGTCATTTTTTTCAATTTTTACCCCTATGGAAAATCCTTCACAATTTTCACACAATGCCTTCACGGTGCTTGATTTTACACATTTTTCAATCAGCCCGCCCCTCTGGCCCCTTGTAGCAAGTTTTGGGACAATCCCCCACCCTTCCCATTTTTGACTTTTTCGACACTACCGGCCCTGTCGTTTTTTTCAATTTTTGGCCGCTTTGGAAAATCCTTCACAATTTTCACACAATGCCCTCACGGTGCTTGATTTTACACATTTTTCATTCAGGCCGCCCCTCTGGCCCCTTGTAGCAAGTTTTGGGACAATCCCCCACCCTTCCCATTTTTGAATTTTTCGACACTACCGGCCCTGTCGTTTTTTTCAATTTTTGGCCGCTTTGGAAAATCCTTCATAATTTTCACACAATGCCCTCACAGTGCTTGATTTTACAAATTTTTCATTCAGGCCGCCCCTCTGGCCCCTTGTAGCAAGTTTTGGGACAATCCCCCACCCTTCCCATTTTTTACTTTTTCGACACTACCGGCCCTGTCATTTTTTTCCATTTTTGGCCGCTTTGGAAAATCCTTCACAATTTTCACACAATGCCCTCACGGTGCTTGATTTTACACATTTTTCATTCAGGCCGCCCCTCTGGCCCCTTGTAGCAAGTTTTGGGACAATCCCCCACCCTTCCCATTTTTGACTTTTTCGACACTACCGACCCTGTCATTTTTTTCAATTTTTACCCCTATGGAAAATCCTTCACAATTTTCACACAATGCCCTCACGGTGCTTGATTTTACACATTTTTCAATCAGCCCGCCCCTCTGGCCCCTTGTAGCAAGTTTTGGGACAATCCCCCACCCTTCCCATTTTTGACTTTTTCGACACTACCGGCCCTGTCATTTTTTTTCATTTTTGGCCGCTTTGGAAAATCCTTCACAATTTTCACACAATGCCCTCACGGTGCTTGATTTTACACATTTTTCATTCAGGCCGCCCCTCTGGCCCCTTGTAGCAAGTTTTGGGACAATCCCCCACCCTTCCCATTTTTGACTTTTTCGACACTACCGACCCTGTCATTTTTTTTCAATTTTTACCCCTATGGAAAATCCTTCACAATTTTCACACAATGCCTTCACGGTGCTTGATTTTACACATTTTTCATTCAGGCCGCCCCTCTGGCCCCTTGTAGCAAGTTTTGGGACAATCCCCCACCCTTCCCATTTTTGACTTTTTCGACACTACCGGCCCTGTCGTTTTTTTCAATTTTTGGCCGCTTTGGAAAATCCTTCACAATTTTCACACAATGCCCTCACGGTGCTTGATTTTACACATTTTTCATTCAGGCCGCCCCTCTGGCCCCTTGTAGCAAGTTTTGGGACAATCCCCCACCCTTCCCATTTTTGAATTTTTCGACACTACCGGCCCTGTCGTTTTTTTCAATTTTTGGCCGCTTTGGAAAATCCTTCATAATTTTCACACAATGCCCTCACGGTGCTTGATTTTACAAATTTTTCATTCAGGCCGCCCCTCTGGCCCCTTGTAGCAAGTTTTGGGACAATCCCCCACCCTTCCCATTTTTGACTTTTTCGACACTACCGGCCCTGTCGTTTTTTTCCATTTTTGGCCGCTTTGGAAAATCCTTCACAATTTTCACACAATGCCCTCACGGTGCTTGATTTTACACATTTTTCATTCAGGCCGCCCCTCTGGCCCCTTGTAGCAAGTTTTGGGACAATCCCCCACCCTTCCCATTTTTGACTTTTTCGACACTACCGGCCCTGTCGTTTTTTTCAATTTTTGGCTGCTTTGGAAAATCCTTCACAATTTTCACACAATGCCCTCACGGTGCTTGATTTTACACATTTTTCATTCAGGCCGCCCCTCTGGCCCCTTGTAGCAAGTTTTGGGACAATCCCCCACCCTTCCCATTTTTGACTTTTTCGACACTACCGACCCTGTCATTTTTTTCAATTTTTACCCCTATGGAAAATCCTTCACAATTTTCACACAATGCCCTCACGGTGCTTGATTTTACACATTTTTCAATCAGCCCGCCCATCTGGCCCCTTGTAGCAAGTTTTGGGACAATCCCCCACCCTTCCCATTTTTGACTTTTTCGACACTACCGGCCCTGTCGTTTTTTTCAATTTTTGGCCGCTTTGGAAAATCCTTCATAATTTTCACACAATGCCCTCACGGTGCTTGATTTTACAAATTTTTCATTCAGGCCGCCCCTCTGGCCCCTTGTAGCAAGTTTTGGGACAATCCCCCACCCTTCCCATTTTTGAATTTTTCGACACTACCGGCCCTGTCGTTTTTTTCAATTTTTGGCCGCTTTGGAAAATCCTTCATAATTTTCACACAATGCCCTCACGGTGCTTGATTTTACAAATTTTTCATTCAGGCCGCCCCTCTGGCCCCTTGTAGCAAGTTTTGGGACAATCCCCCACCCTTCCCATTTTTGACTTTTTCGACACTACCGGCCCTGTCGTTTTTTTCAATTTTTGGCCGCTTTGGAAAATCCTTCACAATTTTCACACAATGCCCTCACGGTGCTTGATTTTACACATTTTTCATTCAGGCCGCCCCTCTGGCCCCTTGTAGCAAGTTTTGGGACAATCCCCCACCCTTCCCATTTTTGACTTTTTCTACACTACCGACCCTGTCATTTTTTTCAATTTTTACCCCTATGGAAAATCCTTCACAATTTTCACACAATGCCTTCACGGTGCTTGATTTTACACATTTTTCAATCAGCCCGCCCCTCTGGCCCCTTGTAGCAAGTTTTGGGACAATCCCCCACCCTTCCCATTTTTGACTTTTTCGACACTACCGGCCCTGTCGTTTTTTTCAATTTTTGGCCGCTTTGGAAAATCCTTCACAATTTTCACACAATGCCCTCACGGTGCTTGATTTTACACATTTTTCATTCAGGCCGCCCCTCTGGCCCCTTGTAGCAAGTTTTGGGACAATCCCCCACCCTTCCCATTTTTGAATTTTTCGACACTACCGGCCCTGTCGTTTTTTTCAATTTTTGCCCGCTTTGGAAAATCCTTCATAATTTTCACACAATGCCCTCACGGTGCTTGATTTTACAAATTTTTCATTCAGGCCGCCCCTCTGGCCCCTTGTAGCAAGTTTTGGGACAATCCCCCACCCTTCCCATTTTTGAATTTTTCGACACTACCGGCCCTGTCATTTTTTTCCATTTTTGGCCGCTTTGGAAAATCCTTCACAATTTTCACACAATGCCCTCACGGTGCTTGATTTTACACATTTTTCATTCAGGCCGCCCCTCTGGCCCCTTGTAGCAAGTTTTGGGACAATCCCCCACCCTTCCCATTTTTGACTTTTTCGACACTACCGACCCTGTCATTTTTTTCAATTTTTACCCCTATGGAAAATCCTTCACAATTTTCACACAATGCCCTCACGGTGCTTGATTTTACACATTTTTCAATCAGCCCGCCCCTCTGGCCCCTTGTAGCAAGTTTTGGGACAATCCCCCACCCTTCCCATTTTTGACTTTTTCGACACTACCGGCCCTGTCATTTTTTTTCATTTTTGGCCGCTTTGGAAAATCCTTCACAATTTTCACACAATGCCCTCACGGTGCTTGATTTTACACATTTTTCATTCAGGCCGCCCCTCTGGCCCCTTGTAGCAAGTTTTGGGACAATCCCCCACCCTTCCCATTTTTGACTTTTTCGACACTACCGGCCCTGTCGTTTTTTTCAATTTTTGCCCGCTTTGGAAAATCCTTCAAAATTTTCACACAATGCCTTCACGGTGCTTGATTTTACACATTTTTCATTCAGGCCGCCCCTCTGGCCCCTTGTAGCAAGTTTTGGGACAATCCCCCACCCTTCCCATTTTTGACTTTTTCGACACTACCGACCCTGTCGTTTTTTTCAATTTTTACCCCTATGGAAAATCCTTCACAATTTTCACACAATGCCCTCACGGTGCTTGATTTTACACATTTTTCAATCAGCCCGCCCATCTGGCCCCTTGTAGCAAGTTTTGGGACAATCCCCCACCCTTCCCATTTTTGACTTTTTCGACACTACCGGCCCTGTCGTTTTTTTCAATTTTTGGCCGCTTTGGAAAATCCTTCACAATTTTCACACAATGCCCTCACGGTGCTTGATTTTACAAATTTTTCATTCAGGCCGCCCCTCTGGCCCCTTGTAGCAAGTTTTGGGACAATCCCCCACCCTTCCCATTTTTGAATTTTTCGACACTACCGGCCCTGTCGTTTTTTTCAATTTTTGGCCGCTTTGGAAAATCCTTCATAATTTTCACACAATGCCCTCACGGTGCTTGATTTTACAAATTTTTCATTCAGGCCGCCCCTCTGGCCCCTTGTAGCAAGTTTTGGGACAATCCCCCACCCTTCCCATTTTTGACTTTTTCGACACTACCGACCCTGTCATTTTTTTCAATTTTTACCCCTATGGAAAATCCTTCACAATTTTCACACAATGCCTTCACGGTGCTTGATTTTACACATTTTTCAATCAGCCCGCCCCTCTGGCCCCTTGTAGCAAGTTTTGGGACAATCCCCCACCCTTCCCATTTTTGACTTTTTCGACACTACCGGCCCTGTCGTTTTTTTCAATTTTTGGCCGCTTTGGAAAATCCTTCACAATTTTCACACAATGCCCTCACGGTGCTTGATTTTACACATTTTTCATTCAGGCCGCCCCTCTGGCCCCTTGTAGCAAGTTTTGGGACAATCCCCCACCCTTCCCATTTTTGACTTTTTCGACACTACCGGCCCTGTCATTTTTTTCCATTTTTGGCCGCTTTGGAAAATCCTTCACAATTTTCACACAATGCCCTCACGGTGCTTGATTTTACACATTTTTCATTCAGGCCGCCCCTCTGGCCCCTTGTAGCAAGTTTTGGGACAATCCCCCACCCTTCCCATTTTTGACTTTTTCGACACTACCGACCCTGTCATTTTTTTCAATTTTTACCCCTATGGAAAATCCTTGACAATTTTCACACAATGCCCTCACGGTGCTTGATTTTACAAATTTTTCAATCAGCCCGCCCCTCTGGCCCCTTGTAGCAAGTTTTGGGACAATCCCCCACCCTTCCCATTTTTGAATTTTTCGACACTACCGGCCCTGTCATTTTTTTTCATTTTTGGCCGCTTTGGAAAATCCTTCACAATTTTCACACAATGCCCTCACGGTGCTTGATTTTACACATTTTTCATTCAGGCCGCCCCTCTGGCCCCTTGTAGCAAGTTTTGGGACAATCCCCCACCCTTCCCATTTTTGACTTTTTCGACACTACCGACCCTGTCATTTTTTTTCAATTTTTACCCCTATGGAAAATCCTTCACAATTTTCACACAATGCCTTCACGGTGCTTGATTTTACACATTTTTCAATCAGCCCGCCCCTCTGGCCCCTTGTAGCAAGTTTTGGGACAATCCCCCACCCTTCCCATTTTTGACTTTTTCGACACTACCGACCCTGTCATTTTTTTTCAATTTTTACCCCTATGGAAAATCCTTCACAATTTTCACACAATGCCTTCACGGTGCTTGATTTTACACATTTTTCATTCAGGCCGCCCCTCTGGCCCCTTGTAGCAAGTTTTGGGACAATCCCCCACCCTTCCCATTTTTGAATTTTTCGACACTACCGGCCCTGTCGTTTTTTTCAATTTTTGGCCGCTTTGGAAAATCCTTCATAATTTTCACACAATGCCCTCACGGTGCTTGATTTTACAAATTTTTCATTCAGGCCGCCCCTCTGGCCCCTTGTAGCAAGTTTTGGGACAATCCCCCACCCTTCCCATTTTTGACTTTTTCGACACTACCGGCCCTGTCATTTTTTTCCATTTTTGGCCGCTTTGGAAAATCCTTCACAATTTTCACACAATGCCCTCACGGTGCTTGATTTTACACATTTTTCATTCAGGCCGCCCCTCTGGCCCCTTGTAGCAAGTTTTGGGACAATCCCCCACCCTTCCCATTTTTGACTTTTTCGACACTACCGACCCTGTCATTTTTTTCAATTTTTACCCCTATGGAAAATCCTTCACAATTTTCACACAATGCCCTCACGGTGCTTGATTTTACACATTTTTCAATCAGCCCGCCCCTCTGGCCCCTTGTAGCAAGTTTTGGGACAATCCCCCACCCTTCCCATTTTTGACTTTTTCGACACTACCGGCCCTGTCATTTTTTTTCATTTTTGGCCGCTTTGGAAAATCCTTCACAATTTTCACACAATGCCCTCACGGTGCTTGATTTTACACATTTTTCATTCAGGCCGCCCCTCTGGCCCCTTGTAGCAAGTTTTGGGACAATCCCCCACCCTTCCCATTTTTGACTTTTTCGACACTACCGACCCTGTCATTTTTTTTCAATTTTTACCCCTATGGAAAATCCTTCACAATTTTCACACAATGCCTTCACGGTGCTTGATTTTACACATTTTTCAATCAGCCCGCCCCTCTGGCCCCTTGTAGCAAGTTTTGGGACAATCCCCCACCCTTCCCATTTTTGACTTTTTCGACACTACCGGCCCTGTCGTTTTTTTCAATTTTTGGCCGCTTTGGAAAATCCTTCACAATTTTCACACAATGCCCTCACGGTGCTTGATTTTACAAATTTTTCATTCAGGCCGCCCCTCTGGCCCCTTGTAACAAGTTTTGGGACAATCCCCCACCCTTCCCATTTTTGAATTTTTCGACACTACCGGCCCTGTCGTTTTTTTTCAATTTTTGGCCGCTTTGGAAAATCCTTCATAATTTTCACACAATGCCCTCACGGTGCTTGATTTTACAAATTTTTCATTCAGGCCGCCCCTCTGGCCCCTTGTAGCAAGTTTTGGGACAATCCCCCACCCTTCCCATTTTTGACTTTTTCGACACTACCGGCCCTGTCGTTTTTTTCAATTTTTGGCCGCTTTGGAAAATCCTTCATAATTTTCACACAATGCCCTCACGGTGCTTGATTTTACAAATTTTTCATTCAGGCCGCCCCTCTGGCCCCTTGTAGCAAGTTTTGGGACAATCCCCCACCCTTCCCATTTTTGACTTTTTCGACACTACCGGCCCTGTCATTTTTTTCCATTTTTGGCCGCTTTGGAAAATCCTTCACAATTTTCACACAATGCCCTCACGGTGCTTGATTTTACACATTTTTCATTCAGGCCGCCCCTCTGGCCCCTTGTAGCAAGTTTTGGGACAATCCCCCACCCTTCCCATTTTTGACTTTTTCGACACTACCGACCCTGTCATTTTTTTCAATTTTTACCCCTATGGAAAATCCTTCACAATTTTCACACAATGCCCTCACGGTGCTTGATTTTACACATTTTTCAATCAGGCCGCCCCTCTGGCCCCTTGTAGCAAGTTTTGGGACAATCCCCCACCCTTCCCATTTTTGAATTTTTCGACACTACCGGCCCTGTCGTTTTTTTCAATTTTTGGCCGCTTTGGAAAATCCTTCATCATTTTCACACAATGCCCTCACGGTGCTTGATTTTACAAATTTTTCATTCAGGCCGCCCCTCTGGCCCCTTGTAGCAAGTTTTGGGACAATCCCCCACCCTTCCCATTTTTGACTTTTTCGACACTACCGGCCCTGTCGTTTTTTTCAATTTTTGGCCGCTTTGTAAAATCCTTCACAATTTTCACACAATGCCCTCACGGTGCTTGATTTTACACATTTTTCATTCAGGGCGCCCCTCTGGCCCCTTGTAGCAAGTTTTGGGACAATCCCCCACCCTTCCCATTTTTGACTTTTTCGACACTACCGACCCTGTCATTTTTTTCAATTTTTACCCCTATGGAAAATCCTTCACAATTTTCACACAATGCCTTCACGGTGCTTGATTTTACACATTTTTCAATCAGCCCGCCCCTCTGGCCCCTTGTAGCAAGTTTTGGGACAATCCCCCACCCTTCCCATTTTTGACTTTTTCGACACTACCGGCCCTGTCGTTTTTTTCAATTTTTGCCCGCTTTGGAAAATCCTTCAAAATTTTCACACAATGCCCTCACGGTGCTTGATTTTACACATTTTTCATTCAGGCCGCCCCTCTGGCCCCTTGTAGCAAGTTTCGGGACAATCCCCCACCCTTCCCATTTTTGACTTTTTCGACACTACCGACCCTGTCATTTTTTTCAATTTTTACCCCTATGGAAAATCCTTCACAATTTTCACACAATGCCTTCACGGTGCTTGATTTTACACATTTTTCAATCAGCCCGCCCCTCTGGCCCCTTGTAGCAAGTTTCGGGACAATCCCCCACCCTTCCCATTTTTGACTTTTTCGACACTACCGACCCTGTCATTTTTTTCAATTTTTACTCCTATGGAAAATCCTTCACAATTTTCACACAATGCCCTCACGGTGCTTGATTTTACACATTTTTCAATCAGGCCGCCCCTCTGGCCCCTTGTAGCAAGTTTTGGGACAATCCCCCACCCTTCCCATTTTTGAATTTTTTGACACTACCGGCCCTGTCGTTTTTTTCAATTTTTGGCCGCTTTGGAAAATCCTTCATCATTTTCACACAATGCCCTCACGGTGCTTGATTTTACAAATTTTTCATTCAGGCCGCCCCTCTGGCCCCTTGTAGCAAGTTTTGGGACAATCCCCCACCCTTCCCATTTTTGACTTTTTCGACACTACCGGCCCTGTCGTTTTTTTCAATTTTTGGCCGCTTTGTAAAATCCTTCACAATTTTCACACAATGCCCTCACGGTGCTTGATTTTACACATTTTTCATTCAGGCCGCCCCTCTGGCCCCTTGTAGCAAGTTTTGGGACAATCCCCCACCCTTCCCATTTTTGACTTTTTCGACACTACCGACCCTGTCATTTTTTTCAATTTTTACCCCTATGGAAAATCCTTCACAATTTTCACACAATGCCTTCACGGTGCTTGATTTTACACATTTTTCATTCAGGCCGCCCCTCTGGCCCCTTGTAGCAAGTTTTGGGACAATCCCCCACCCTTCCCATTTTTGAATTTTTCGACACTACCGGCCCTGTCGTTTTTTTCAATTTTTGGCCGCTTTGGAAAATCCTTCATAATTTTCACACAATGCCCTCACGGTGCTTGATTTTACAAATTTTTCATTCAGGCCGCCCCTCTGGCCCCTTGTAGCAAGTTTTGGGACAATCCCCCACCCTTCCCATTTTTGACTTTTTCGACACTACCGGCCCTGTCATTTTTTTCAATTTTTGGCCGCTTTGGAAAATCCTTCACAATTTTCACACAATGCCCTCACGGTGCTTGATTTTACACATTTTTCATTCAGGCCGCCCCTCTGGCCCCTTGTAGCAAGTTTTGGGACAATCCCCCACCCTTCCCATTTTTGACTTTTTCGACACTACCGACCCTGTCATTTTTTTCAATTTTTACCCCTTTGGAAAATCCTTCACAATTTTCACACAATGCCCTCACGGTGCTTGATTTTACACATTTTTCAATCAGCCCGCCCCTCTGGCCCCTTGTAGCAAGTTTTGGGACAATCCCCCACCCTTCCCATTTTTGACTTTTTCGACACTACCGGCCCTGTCGTTTTTTTCAATTTTTGGCCGCTTTGGAAAATCCTTCACAATTTTCACACAATGCCCTCACGGTGCTTGATTTTACACATTTTTCATTCAGGCCGCCCCTCTGGCCCCTTGTAGCAAGTTTTGGGACAATCCCCCACCCTTCCCATTTTTGACTTTTTCGACACTACCGACCCTGTCATTTTTTTCAATTTTTACCCCTATGGAAAATCCTTCACAATTTTCACACAATGCCCTCACGGTGCTTGATTTTACACATTTTTCAATCAGGCCGCCCCTCTGGCCCCTTGTAGCAAGTTTTGGGACAATCCCCCACCCTTCCCATTTTTGACTTTTTCGACACTACCGACCCTGTCATTTTTTTCAATTTTTACCCCTATGGAAAATCCTTCACAATTTTCACACAATGCCTTCACGGTGCTTGATTTTACACATTTTTCAATCAGCCCGCCCCTCTGGCCCCTTGTAGCAAGTTTCGGGACAATCCCCCACCCTTCCCATTTTTGACTTTTTCGACACTACCGACCCTGTCATTTTTTTCAATTTTTACTCCTATGGAAAATCCTTCACAATTTTCACACAATGCCCTCACGGTGCTTGATTTTACACATTTTTCAATCAGGCCGCCCCTCTGGCCCCTTGTAGCAAGTTTTGGGACAATCCCCCACCCTTCCCATTTTTGAATTTTTTGACACTACCGGCCCTGTCGTTTTTTTCAATTTTTGGCCGCTTTGGAAAATCCTTCATCATTTTCACACAATGCCCTCACGGTGCTTGATTTTACAAATTTTTCATTCAGGCCGCCCCTCTGGCCCCTTGTAGCAAGTTTTGGGACAATCCCCCACCCTTCCCATTTTTGACTTTTTCGACACTACCGGCCCTGTCGTTTTTTTCAATTTTTGGCCGCTTTGTAAAATCCTTCACAATTTTCACACAATGCCCTCACGGTGCTTGATTTTACACATTTTTCATTCAGGCCGCCCCTCTGGCCCCTTGTAGCAAGTTTTGGGACAATCCCCCACCCTTCCCATTTTTGACTTTTTCGACACTACCGACCCTGTCATTTTTTTCAATTTTTACCCCTATGGAAAATCCTTCACAATTTTCACACAATGCCTTCACGGTGCTTGATTTTACACATTTTTCATTCAGGCCGCCCCTCTGGCCCCTTGTAGCAAGTTTTGGGACAATCCCCCACCCTTCCCATTTTTGAATTTTTCGACACTACCGGCCCTGTCGTTTTTTTCAATTTTTGGCCGCTTTGGAAAATCCTTCATAATTTTCACACAATGCCCTCACGGTGCTTGATTTTACAAATTTTTCATTCAGGCCGCCCCTCTGGCCCCTTGTAGCAAGTTTTGGGACAATCCCCCACCCTTCCCATTTTTGACTTTTTCGACACTACCGGCCCTGTCATTTTTTTCAATTTTTGGCCGCTTTGGAAAATCCTTCACAATTTTCACACAATGCCCTCACGGTGCTTGATTTTACACATTTTTCATTCAGGCCGCCCCTCTGGCCCCTTGTAGCAAGTTTTGGGACAATCCCCCACCCTTCCCATTTTTGACTTTTTCGACACTACCGACCCTGTCATTTTTTTCAATTTTTACCCCTTTGGAAAATCCTTCACAATTTTCACACAATGCCCTCACGGTGCTTGATTTTACACATTTTTCAATCAGCCCGCCCCTCTGGCCCCTTGTAGCAAGTTTTGGGACAATCCCCCACCCTTCCCATTTTTGACTTTTTCGACACTACCGGCCCTGTCGTTTTTTTCAATTTTTGGCCGCTTTGGAAAATCCTTCACAATTTTCACACAATGCCCTCACGGTGCTTGATTTTACACATTTTTCATTCAGGCCGCCCCTCTGGCCCCTTGTAGCAAGTTTTGGGACAATCCCCCACCCTTCCCATTTTTGACTTTTTCGACACTACCGACCCTGTCATTTTTTTCAATTTTTACCCCTATGGAAAATCCTTCACAATTTTCACACAATGCCCTCACGGTGCTTGATTTTACACATTTTTCAATCAGGCCGCCCCTCTGGCCCCTTGTAGCAAGTTTTGGGACAATCCCCCACCCTTCCCATTTTTGAATTTTTCGACACTACCGGCCCTGTCGTTTTTTTCAATTTTTGGCCGCTTTGGAAAATCCTTCATCATTTTCACACAATGCCCTCACGGTGCTTGATTTTACAAATTTTTCATTCAGGCCGCCCCTCTGGCCCCTTGTAGCAAGTTTTGGGACAATCCCCCACCCTTCCCATTTTTGACTTTTTCGACACTACCGGCCCTGTCGTTTTTTTCAATTTTTGGCCGCTTTGTAAAATCCTTCACAATTTTCACACAATGCCCTCACGGTGCTTGATTTTACACATTTTTCATTCAGGGCGCCCCTCTGGCCCCTTGTAGCAAGTTTTGGGACAATCCCCCACCCTTCCCATTTTTGACTTTTTCGACACTACCGACCCTGTCATTTTTTTCAATTTTTACCCCTATGGAAAATCCTTCACAATTTTCACACAATGCCTTCACGGTGCTTGATTTTACACATTTTTCAATCAGCCCGCCCCTCTGGCCCCTTGTAGCAAGTTTTGGGACAATCCCCCACCCTTCCCATTTTTGACTTTTTCGACACTACCGGCCCTGTCGTTTTTTTCAATTTTTGCCCGCTTTGGAAAATCCTTCAAAATTTTCACACAATGCCCTCACGGTGCTTGATTTTACACATTTTTCATTCAGGCCGCCCCTCTGGCCCCTTGTAGCAAGTTTTGGGACAATCCCCCACCCTTCCCATTTTTGACTTTTTCGACACTACCGACCCTGTCATTTTTTTCAATTTTTACCCCTATGGAAAATCCTTCACAATTTTCACACAATGCCTTCACGGTGCTTGATTTTACACATTTTTCAATCAGCCCGCACCTCTGGCCCCTTGTAGCAAGTTTTGGGACAATCCCCCACCCTTCCCATTTTTGACTTTTTCGACACTACCGACCCTGTCATTTTTTTCAATTTTTACTCCTATGGAAAATCCTTCACAATTTTCACACAATGCCCTCACGGTGCTTGATTTTACACATTTTTCAATCAGGCCGCCCCTCTGGCCCCTTGTAGCAAGTTTTGGGACAATCCCCCACCCTTCCCATTTTTGAATTTTTTGACACTACCGGCCCTGTCGTTTTTTTCAATTTTTGGCCGCTTTGGAAAATCCTTCATCATTTTCACACAATGCCCTCACGGTGCTTGATTTTACAAATTTTTCATTCAGGCCGCCCCTCTGGCCCCTTGTAGCAAGTTTTGGGACAATCCCCCACCCTTCCCATTTTTGACTTTTTCGACACTACCGGCCCTGTCGTTTTTTTCAATTTTTGGCCGCTTTGTAAAATCCTTCACAATTTTCACACAATGCCCTCACGGTGCTTGATTTTACACATTTTTCATTCAGGCCGCCCCTCTGGCCCCTTGTAGCAAGTTTTGGGACAATCCCCCACCCTTCCCATTTTTGACTTTTTCGACACTACCGACCCTGTCATTTTTTTCAATTTTTACCCCTATGGAAAATCCTTCACAATTTTCACACAATGCCTTCACGGTGCTTGATTTTACACATTTTTCATTCAGGCCGCCCCTCTGGCCCCTTGTAGCAAGTTTTGGGACAATCCCCCACCCTTCCCATTTTTGAATTTTTCGACACTACCGGCCCTGTCGTTTTTTTCAATTTTTGGCCGCTTTGGAAAATCCTTCATAATTTTCACACAATGCCCTCACGGTGCTTGATTTTACAAATTTTTCATTCAGGCCGCCCCTCTGGCCCCTTGTAGCAAGTTTTGGGACAATCCCCCACCCTTCCCATTTTTGACTTTTTCGACACTACCGGCCCTGTCATTTTTTTCAATTTTTGGCCGCTTTGGAAAATCCTTCACAATTTTCACACAATGCCCTCACGGTGCTTGATTTTACACATTTTTCATTCAGGCCGCCCCTCTGGCCCCTTGTAGCAAGTTTTGGGACAATCCCCCACCCTTCCCATTTTTGACTTTTTCGACACTACCGACCCTGTCATTTTTTTCAATTTTTACCCCTTTGGAAAATCCTTCACAATTTTCACACAATGCCCTCACGGTGCTTGATTTTACACATTTTTCAATCAGCCCGCCCCTCTGGCCCCTTGTAGCAAGTTTTGGGACAATCCCCCACCCTTCCCATTTTTGACTTTTTCGACACTACCGGCCCTGTCGTTTTTTTCAATTTTTGGCCGCTTTGGAAAATCCTTCACAATTTTCACACAATGCCCTCACGGTGCTTGATTTTACACATTTTTCATTCAGGCCGCCCCTCTGGCCCCTTGTAGCAAGTTTTGGGACAATCCCCCACCCTTCCCATTTTTGAATTTTTCGACACTACCGGCCCTGTCGTTTTTTTCAATTTTTGGCCGCTTTAGAAAATCCTTCATAATTTTCACACAATGCCCTCACGGTGCTTGATTTTACAAATTTTTCATTCAGGCCGCCCCTCTGGCCCCTTGTAGCAAGTTTTGGGACAATCCCCCACCCTTCCCATTTTTGACTTTTTCGACACTACCGGCCCTGTCATTTTTTTCAATTTTTACCCCTATGGAAAATCCTTCACAATTTTCACACAATGCCTTCACGGTGCTTGATTTTACACATTTTTCAATCAGCCCGCCCCTCTGGCCCCTTGTAGCAAGTTTTGGGACAATCCCCCACCCTTCCCATTTTTGACTTTTTCGACACTACCGGCCCTGTCGTTTTTTTCAATTTTTGGCCGCTTTGGAAAATCCTTCAAAATTTTCGCACAATGCCCTCACGGTGCTTGATTTTACACATTTTTCATTCAGGCCGCCCCTCTGGCCCCTTGTAGCAAGTTTTGGGACAATCCCCCACCCTTCCCATTTTTGAATTTTTCGACACTACCGGCCCTGTCGTTTTTTTCAATTTTTGGCCGCTTTGGAAAATCCTTCATAATTTTCACACAATGCCCTCACGGTGCTTGATTTTACACATTTTTCATTCAGGCCGCCCCTCTGGCCCCTTGTAGCAAGTTTTGGGACAATCCCCCACCCTTCCCATTTTTGACTTTTTCGACACTACCGACCCTGTCATTTTTTTCAATTTTTACCCCTATGGAAAATCCTTCACAATTTTCACACAATGCCCTCACGGTGCTTGATTTTACACATTTTTCAATCAGCCCGCCCCTCTGGCCCCTTGTAGCAAGTTTTGGGACAATCCCCCACCCTTCCCATTTTTGACTTTTTCGACACTACCGGCCCTGTCATTTTTTTTCATTTTTGGCCGCTTTGGAAAATCCTTCACAATTTTCACACAATGCCCTCACGGTGCTTGATTTTACACATTTTTCATTCAGGCCGCCCCTCTGGCCCCTTGTAGCAAGTTTTGGGACAATCCCCCACCCTTCCCATTTTTGACTTTTTCGACACTACCGACCCTGTCATTTTTTTCAATTTTTACCCCTATGGAAAATCCTTCACAATTTTCACACAATGCCCTCACGGTGCTTGATTTTACACATTTTTCAATCAGCCCGCCCCTCTGGCCCCTTGTAGCAAGTTTTGGGACAATCCCCCACCCTTCCCATTTTTGACTTTTTCGACACTACCGGCCCTGTCATTTTTTTTCATTTTTGGCCGCTTTGGAAAATCCTTCACAATTTTCACACAATGCCCTCACGGTGCTTGATTTTACACATTTTTCATTCAGGCCGCCCCTCTGGCCCCTTGTAGCAAGTTTTGGGACAATCCCCCACCCTTCCCATTTTTGACTTTTTCGACACTACCGACCCTGTCATTTTTTTTCAATTTTTACCCCTATGGAAAATCCTTCACAATTTTCACACAATGCCTTCACGGTGCTTGATTTTACACATTTTTCAATCAGCCCGCCCCTCTGGCCCCTTGTAGCAAGTTTTGGGACAATCCCCCACCCTTCCCATTTTTGACTTTTTCGACACTACCGACCCTGTCATTTTTTTCAATTTTCACCCCTATGGAAAATCCTTCACAATTTTCACACAATGCCCTCACGGTGCTTGATTTTACACATTTTTCAATCAGCCCGCCCCTCTGGCCCCTTGTAGCAAGTTTTGGGACAATCCCCCACCCTTCCCATTTTTGACTTTTTCGACACTACCGGCCCTGTCGTTTTTTTCAATTTTTGGCCGCTTTGGAAAATCCTTCACAATTTTCACACAATGCCCTCACGGTGCTTGATTTTACACATTTTTCATTCAGGCCGCCCCTCTGGCCCCTTGTAGCAAGTTTTGGGACAATCCCCCACCCTTCCCATTTTTGAATTTTTCGACACTACCGGCCCTGTCATTTTTTTCAATTTTTGGCCGCTTTAGAAAATCCTTCATAATTTTCACACAATGCCCTCACGGTGCTTGATTTTACAAATTTTTCATTCAGGCCGCCCCTCTGGCCCCTTGTAGCAAGTTTTGGGACAATCCCCCACCCTTCCCATTTTTGACTTTTTCGACACTACCGGCCCTGTCGTTTTTTTCAATTTTTGGCCGCTTTGGAAAATCCTTCACAATTTTCACACAATGCCCTCACGGTGCTTGATTTTACAAATTTTTCATTCAGGCCGCCCCTCTGGCCCCTTGTAGCAAGTTTTGGGACAATCCCCCACCCTTCCCATTTTTGACTTTTTCGACACTACCGGCCCTGTCATTTTTTTCCATTTTTGGCCGCTTTGGAAAATCCTTCACAATTTTCACACAATGCCCTCACGGTGCTTGATTTTACACATTTTTCATTCAGGCCGCCCCTCTGGCCCCTTGTAGCAAGTTTTGGGACAATCCCCCACCCTTCCCATTTTTGACTTTTTCGACACTACCGGCCCTGTCGTTTTTTTCAATTTTTGGCCGCTTTGGAAAATCCTTCATAATTTTCACACAATGCCCTCACGGTGCTTGATTTTACAAATTTTTCATTCAGGCCGCCCCTCTGGCCCCTTGTAGCAAGTTTTGGGACAATCCCCCACCCTTCCCATTTTTGACTTTTTCGACACTACCGGCCCTGTCATTTTTTTCCATTTTTGGCCGCTTTGGAAAATCCTTCACAATTTTCACACAATGCCCTCACGGTGCTTGATTTTACACATTTTTCATTCAGGCCGCCCCTCTGGCCCCTTGTAGCAAGTTTTGGGACAATCCCCCACCCTTCCCATTTTTGACTTTTTCGACACTACCGGCCCTGTCGTTTTTTTCAATTTTTGGCCGCTTTGGAAAATCCTTCATAATTTTCACACAATGCCCTCACGGTGCTTGATTTTACAAATTTTTCATTCAGGCCGCCCCTCTGGCCCCTTGTAGCAAGTTTTGGGACAATCCCCCACCCTTCCCATTTTTGAATTTTTCGACACTACCGGCCCTGTCGTTTTTTTCAATTTTTGGCCGCTTTGGAAAATCCTTCATAATTTTCACACAATGCCCTCACGGTGCTTGATTTTACAAATTTTTCATTCAGGCCGCCCCTCTGGCCCCTTGTAGCAAGTTTTGGGACAATCCCCCACCCTTCCCATTTTTGACTTTTTCGACACTACCGGCCCTGTCGTTTTTTTCAATTTTTGGCCGCTTTGGAAAATCCTTCACAATTTTCACACAATGCCCTCACGGTGCTTGATTTTACACATTTTTCATTCAGGCCGCCCCTCTGGCCCCTTGTAGCAAGTTTTGGGACAATCCCCCACCCTTCCCATTTTTGACTTTTTCGACACTACCGACCCTGTCATTTTTTTCAATTTTCACCCCTATGGAAAATCCTTCACAATTTTCACACAATGCCTTCACGGTGCTTGATTTTACACATTTTTCAATCAGCCCGCCCCTCTGGCCCCTTGTAGCAAGTTTTGGGACAATCCCCCACCCTTCCCATTTTTGACTTTTTCGACACTACCGGCCCTGTCGTTTTTTTCAATTTTTGGCCGCTTTGGAAAATCCTTCACAATTTTCACACAATGCCCTCACGGTGCTTGATTTTACACATTTTTCATTCAGGCCGCCCCTCTGGCCCCTTGTAGCAAGTTTTGGGACAATCCCCCACCCTTCCCATTTTTGAATTTTTCGACACTACCGGCCCTGTCGTTTTTTTCAATTTTTGGCCGCTTTAGAAAATCCTTCATAATTTTCACACAATGCCCTCACGGTGCTTGATTTTACAAATTTTTCATTCAGGCCGCCCCTCTGGCCCCTTGTAGCAAGTTTTGGGACAATCCCCCACCCTTCCCATTTTTGACTTTTTCGACACTACCGGCCCTGTCGTTTTTTTCAATTTTTGGCCGCTTTGGAAAATCCTTCACAATTTTCACACAATGCCCTCACGGTGCTTGATTTTACAAATTTTTCATTCAGGCCGCCCCTCTGGCCCCTTGTAGCAAGTTTTGGGACAATCCCCCACCCTTCCCATTTTTGACTTTTTCGACACTACCGGCCCTGTCATTTTTTTCCATTTTTGGCCGCTTTGGAAAATCCTTCACAATTTTCACACAATGCCCTCACGGTGCTTGATTTTACACATTTTTCATTCAGGCCGCCCCTCTGGCCCCTTGTAGCAAGTTTTGGGACAATCCCCCACCCTTCCCATTTTTGACTTTTTCGACACTACCGACCCTGTCATTTTTTTCAATTTTTACCCCTATGGAAAATCCTTCACAATTTTCACACAATGCCTTCACGGTGCTTGATTTTACACATTTTTCAATCAGCCCGCCCCTCTGGCCCCTTGTAGCAAGTTTTGGGACAATCCCCCACCCTTCCCATTTTTGACTTTTTCGACACTACCGGCCCTGTCGTTTTTTTCAATTTTTGGCCGCTTTGGAAAATCCTTCACAATTTTCACACAATGCCCTCACGGTGCTTGATTTTACACATTTTTCATTCAGGCCGCCCCTCTGGCCCCTTGTAGCAAGTTTTGGGACAATCCCCCACCCTTCCCATTTTTGAATTTTTCGACACTACCGGCCCTGTCGTTTTTTTCAATTTTTGGCCGCTTTGGAAAATCCTTCATAATTTTCACACAATGCCCTCACGGTGCTTGATTTTACAAATTTTTCATTCAGGCCGCCCCTCTGGCCCCTTGTAGCAAGTTTTGGGACAATCCCCCACCCTTCCCATTTTTGACTTTTTCGACACTACCGGCCCTGTCATTTTTTTCCATTTTTGGCCGCTTTGGAAAATCCTTCACAATTTTCACACAATGCCCTCACGGTGCTTGATTTTACACATTTTTCATTCAGGCCGCCCCTCTGGCCCCTTGTAGCAAGTTTTGGGACAATCCCCCACCCTTCCCATTTTTGACTTTTTCGACACTACCGACCCTGTCATTTTTTTCAATTTTTACCCCTATGGAAAATCCTTCACAATTTTCACACAATGCCCTCACGGTGCTTGATTTTACACATTTTTCAATCAGCCCGCCCCTCTGGCCCCTTGTAGCAAGTTTTGGGACAATCCCCCACCCTTCCCATTTTGACTTTTTCGACACTACCGGCCCTGTCATTTTTTTTCATTTTTGGCCGCTTTGGAAAATCCTTCACAATTTTCACACAATGCCCTCACGGTGCTTGATTTTATACATTTTTCATTCAGGCCGCCCCTCTGGCCCCTTGTAGCAAGTTTTGGGACAATCCCCCACCCTTCCCATTTTTGACTTTTTCGACACTACCGACCCTGTCATTTTTTTTCAATTTTTACCCCTATGGAAAATCCTTCACAATTTTCACACAATGCCTTCACGGTGCTTGATTTTACACATTTTTCAATCAGCCCGCCCCTCTGGCCCCTTGTAGCAAGTTTTGGGACAATCCCCCACCCTTCCCATTTTTGACTTTTTCGACACTACCGGCCCTGTCGTTTTTTTCAATTTTTGCCCGCTTTGGAAAAATCCTTCAAAATTTTCACACAATGCCCTCACGGTGCTTGATTTTACACATTTTTCATTCAGGCCGCCCCTCTGGCCCCTTGTAGCAAGTTTTGGGACAATCCCCCACCCTTCCCATTTTTGACTTTTTCGACACTACCGGCCCTGTCATTTTTTTCAATTTTTACCCCTATGGAAAATCCTTCACAATTTTCACACAATGCCTTCACGGTGCTTGATTTTACAAATTTTTCATTCAGGCCGCCCCTCTGGCCCCTTGTAGCAAGTTTTGGGACAATCCCCCACCCTTCCCATTTTTGAATTTTTCGACACTACCGGCCCTGTCGTTTTTTTCAATTTTTGGCCGCTTTGGAAAATCCTTCATAATTTTCACACAATGCCCTCACGGTGCTTGATTTTACAAATTTTTCATTCAGGCCGCCCCTCTGGCCCCTTGTAGCAAGTTTTGGGACAATCCCCCACCCTTCCCATTTTTGACTTTTTCGACACTACCGGCCCTGTCGTTTTTTTCAATTTTTGGCCGCTTTGGAAAATCCTTCACAATTTTCACACAATGCCCTCACGGTGCTTGATTTTACACATTTTTCATTCAGGCCGCCCCTCTGGCCCCTTGTAGCAAGTTTTGGGACAATCCCCCACCCTTCCCATTTTTGAATTTTTCGACACTACCGGCCCTGTCGTTTTTTTCAATTTTTGGCCGCTTTGGAAAATCCTTCATAATTTTCACACAATGCCCTCACGGTGCTTGATTTTACAAATTTTTCATTCAGGCCGCCCCTCTGGCCCCTTGTAGCAAGTTTTGGGACAATCCCCCACCCTTCCCATTTTTGACTTTTTCGACACTACCGACCCTGTCATTTTTTTCAATTTTTACCCCTATGGAAAATCCTTCACAATTTTCACACAATGCCCTCACGGTGCTTGATTTTACACATTTTTCAATCAGGCCGCCCCTCTGGCCCCTTGTAGCAAGTTTTGGGACAATCCCCCACCCTTCCCATTTTTGAATTTTTCGACACTACCGGCCCTGTCGTTTTTTTCAATTTTTGGCCGCTTTGGAAAATCCTTCATAATTTTCACACAATGCCCTCACGGTGCTTGATTTTACACATTTTTCATTCAGGCCGCCCCTCTGGCCCCTTGTAGCAAGTTTTGGGACAATCCCCCACCCTTCCCATTTTTGACTTTTTCGACACTACCGACCCTGTCATTTTTTTCAATTTTTACCCCTATGGAAAATCCTTCACAATTTTCACACAATGCCTTCACGGTGCTTGATTTTACACATTTTTCAATCAGCCCGCCCCTCTGGCCCCTTGTAGCAAGTTTTGGGACAATCCCCCACCCTTCCCATTTTTGACTTTTTCGACACTACCGGCCCTGTCTTTTTTTTCAATTTTTGCCCGCTTTGGAAAATCCTTCAAAATTTTCACACAATGCCCTCACGGTGCTTGATTTTACACATTTTTCATTCAGGCCGCCCCTCTGGCCCCTTGTAGCAAGTTTTGGGACAATCCCCCACCCTTCCCATTTTTGACTTTTTCGACACTACCGACCTTGTCATTTTTTTCAATTTTTACCCCTATGGAAAATCCTTCACAATTTTCACACAATGCCTTCACGGTGCTTGATTTTACACATTTTTCAATCAGCCCGCCCCTCTGGCCCCTTGTAGCAAGTTTTGGGACAATCCCCCACCTTTCCCATTTTTGACTTTTTCGACACTACCGGCCCTGTCATTTTTTTCAATTTTTGGCCGCTTTGGAAAATCCTTCACAATTTTCACACAATGCCCTCACGGTGCTTGATTTTACACATTTTTCATTCAGGCCGCCCCTCTGGCCCCTTGTAGCAAGTTTTGGGACAATCCCCCACCCTTCCCATTTTTGACTTTTTCGACACTACCGACCCTGTCATTTTTTTCAATTTTTACCCCTATGGAAAATCCTTCACAATTTTCACACAATGCCCTCACGGTGCTTGATTTTACACATTTTTCAATCAGCCCGCCCATCTGGCCCCTTGTAGCAAGTTTTGGGACAATCCCCCACCCTTCCCATTTTTGACTTTTTCGACACTACCGGCCCTGTCGTTTTTTTCAATTTTTGGCCGCTTTGGAAAATCCTTCATAATTTTCACACAATGCCCTCACGGTGCTTGATTTTACAAATTTTTCATTCAGGCCGCCCCTCTGGCCCCTTGTAGCAAGTTTTGGGACAATCCCCCACCCTTCCCATTTTTGAATTTTTCGACACTACCGGCCCTGTCGTTTTTTTCAATTTTTGGCCGCTTTGGAAAATCCTTCATAATTTTCACACAATGCCCTCACGGTGCTTGATTTTACAAATTTTTCATTCAGGCCGCCCCTCTGGCCCCTTGTAGCAAGTTTTGGGACAATCCCCCACCCTTCCCATTTTTGACTTTTTCGACACTACCGGCCCTGTCGTTTTTTTCAATTTTTGGCCGCTTTGGAAAATCCTTCACAATTTTCACACAATGCCCTCACGGTGCTTGATTTTACACATTTTTCATTCAGGCCGCCCCTCTGGCCCCTTGTAGCAAGTTTTGGGACAATCCCCCACCCTTCCCATTTTTGACTTTTTCGACACTACCGACCCTGTCATTTTTTTCAATTTTTACCCCTATGGAAAATCCTTCACAATTTTCACACAATGCCTTCACGGTGCTTGATTTTACACATTTTTCAATCAGCCCGCCCCTCTGGCCCCTTGTAGCAAGTTTTGGGACAATCCCCCACCCTTCCCATTTTTGACTTTTTCGACACTACCGGCCCTGTCGTTTTTTTCAATTTTTGGCCGCTTTGGAAAATCCTTCACAATTTTCACACAATGCCCTCACGGTGCTTGATTTTACACATTTTTCATTCAGGCCGCCCCTCTGGCCCCTTGTAGCAAGTTTTGGGACAATCCCCCACCCTTCCCATTTTTGAATTTTTCGACACTACCGGCCCTGTCGTTTTTTTCAATTTTTGGCCGCTTTGGAAAATCCTTCACAATTTTCACACAATGCCCTCACGGTGCTTGATTTTACACATTTTTCATTCAGGCCGCCCCTCTGGCCCCTTGTAGCAAGTTTTGGGACAATCCCCCACCCTTCCCATTTTTGAATTTTTCGACACTACCGGCCCTGTCGTTTTTTTCAATTTTTGGCCGCTTTGGAAAATCCTTCATAATTTTCACACAATGGCCTCACGGTGCTTGATTTTACAAATTTTTCATTCAGGCCGCCCCTCTGGCCCCTTGTAGCAAGTTTTGGGACAATCCCCCACCCTTCCCATTTTTTACTTTTTCGACACTACCGGCCCTGTCATTTTTTTCCATTTTTGGCCGCTTTGGAAAATCCTTCACAATTTTCACACAATGCCCTCACGGTGCTTGATTTTACACATTTTTCATTCAGGCCGCCCCTCTGGCCCCTTGTAGCAAGTTTTGGGACAATCCCCCACCCTTCCCATTTTTGACTTTTTCGACACTACCGACCCTGTCATTTTTTTCAATTTTTACCCCTATGGAAAATCCTTCACAATTTTCACACAATGCCCTCACGGTGCTTGATTTTACACATTTTTCAATCAGCCCGCCCCTCTGGCCCCTTGTAGCAAGTTTTGGGACAATCCCCCACCCTTCCCATTTTTGACTTTTTCGACACTACCGGCCCTGTCATTTTTTTTCATTTTTGGCCGCTTTGGAAAATCCTTCACAATTTTCACACAATGCCCTCACGGTGCTTGATTTTACACATTTTTCATTCAGGCCGCCCCTCTGGCCCCTTGTAGCAAGTTTTGGGACAATCCCCCACCCTTCCCATTTTTGACTTTTTCGACACTACCGACCCTGTCATTTTTTTTCAATTTTTACCCCTATGGAAAATCCTTCACAATTTTCACACAATGCCTTCACGGTGCTTGATTTTACACATTTTTCATTCAGGCCGCCCCTCTGGCCCCTTGTAGCAAGTTTTGGGACAATCCCCCACCCTTCCCATTTTTGACTTTTTCGACACTACCGGCCCTGTCGTTTTTTTCAATTTTTGGCCGCTTTGGAAAATCCTTCACAATTTTCACACAATGCCCTCACGGTGCTTGATTTTACACATTTTTCATTCAGGCCGCCCCTCTGGCCCCTTGTAGCAAGTTTTGGGACAATCCCCCACCCTTCCCATTTTTGAATTTTTCGACACTACCGGCCCTGTCGTTTTTTTCAATTTTTGGCCGCTTTGGAAAATCCTTCATAATTTTCACACAATGCCCTCACGGTGCTTGATTTTACAAATTTTTCATTCAGGCCGCCCCTCTGGCCCCTTGTAGCAAGTTTTGGGACAATCCCCCACCCTTCCCATTTTTGACTTTTTCGACACTACCGGCCCTGTCATTTTTTTCCATTTTTGGCCGCTTTGGAAAATCCTTCACAATTTTCACACAATGCCCTCACGGTGCTTGATTTTACACATTTTTCATTCAGGCCGCCCCTCTGGCCCCTTGTAGCAAGTTTTGGGACAATCCCCCACCCTTCCCATTTTTGACTTTTTCGACACTACCGGCCCTGTCGTTTTTTTCAATTTTTGGCTGCTTTGGAAAATCCTTCACAATTTTCACACAATGCCCTCACGGTGCTTGATTTTACACATTTTTCATTCAGGCCGCCCCTCTGGCCCCTTGTAGCAAGTTTTGGGACAATCCCCCACCCTTCCCATTTTTGACTTTTTCGACACTACCGACCCTGTCATTTTTTTCAATTTTTACCCCTATGGAAAATCCTTCACAATTTTCACACAATGCCCTCACGGTGCTTGATTTTACACATTTTTCAATCAGCCCGCCCATCTGGCCCCTTGTAGCAAGTTTTGGGACAATCCCCCACCCTTCCCATTTTTGACTTTTTCGACACTACCGACCCTGTCATTTTTTTCAATTTTTACCCCTATGGAAAATCCTTCACAATTTTCACACAATGCCCTCACGGTGCTTGATTTTACACATTTTTCAATCAGCCCGCCCCTCTGGCCCCTTGTAGCAAGTTTTGGGACAATCCCCCACCCTTCCCATTTTTGACTTTTTCGACACTACCGGCCCTGTCATTTTTTTTCATTTTTGGCCGCTTTGGAAAATCCTTCACAATTTTCACACAATGCCCTCACGGTGCTTGATTTTACACATTTTTCATTCAGGCCGCCCCTCTGGCCCCTTGTAGCAAGTTTTGGGACAATCCCCCACCCTTCCCATTTTTGACTTTTTCGACACTACCGACCCTGTCATTTTTTTTCAATTTTTACCCCTATGGAAAATCCTTCACAATTTTCACACAATGCCTTCACGGTGCTTGATTTTACACATTTTTCATTCAGGCCGCCCCTCTGGCCCCTTGTAGCAAGTTTTGGGACAATCCCCCACCCTTCCCATTTTTGACTTTTTCGACACTACCGGCCCTGTCGTTTTTTTCAATTTTTGGCCGCTTTGGAAAATCCTTCACAATTTTCACACAATGCCCTCACGGTGCTTGATTTTACACATTTTTCATTCAGGCCGCCCCTCTGGCCCCTTGTAGCAAGTTTTGGGACAATCCCCCACCCTTCCCATTTTTGAATTTTTCGACACTACCGGCCCTGTCGTTTTTTTCAATTTTTGGCCGCTTTGGAAAATCCTTCATAATTTTCACACAATGCCCTCACGGTGCTTGATTTTACAAATTTTTCATTCAGGCCGCCCCTCTGGCCCCTTGTAGCAAGTTTTGGGACAATCCCCCACCCTTCCCATTTTTGACTTTTTCGACACTACCGGCCCTGTCATTTTTTTCCATTTTTGGCCGCTTTGGAAAATCCTTCACAATTTTCACACAATGCCCTCACGGTGCTTGATTTTACACATTTTTCATTCAGGCCGCCCCTCTGGCCCCTTGTAGCAAGTTTTGGGACAATCCCCCACCCTTCCCATTTTTGACTTTTTCGACACTACCGGCCCTGTCGTTTTTTTCAATTTTTGGCTGCTTTGGAAAATCCTTCACAATTTTCACACAATGCCCTCACGGTGCTTGATTTTACACATTTTTCATTCAGGCCGCCCCTCTGGCCCCTTGTAGCAAGTTTTGGGACAATCCCCCACCCTTCCCATTTTTGACTTTTTCGACACTACCGACCCTGTCATTTTTTTCAATTTTTACCCCTATGGAAAATCCTTCACAATTTTCACACAATGCCCTCACGGTGCTTGATTTTACACATTTTTCAATCAGCCCGCCCATCTGGCCCCTTATAGCAAGTTTTGGGACAATCCCCCACCCTTCCCATTTTTGACTTTTTCGACACTACCGGCCCTGTCGTTTTTTTCAATTTTTGGCCGCTTTGGAAAATCCTTCATAATTTTCACACAATGCCCTCACGGTGCTTGATTTTACAAATTTTTCATTCAGGCCGCCCCTCTGGCCCCTTGTAGCAAGTTTTGGGACAATCCCCCACCCTTCCCATTTTTGAATTTTTCGACACTACCGGCCCTGTCGTTTTTTTCAATTTTTGGCCGCTTTGGAAAATCCTTCATAATTTTCACACAATGCCCTCACGGTGCTTGATTTTACAAATTTTTCATTCAGGCCGCCCCTCTGGCCCCTTGTAGCAAGTTTTGGGACAATCCCCCACCCTTCCCATTTTTGACTTTTTCGACACTACCGACCCTGTCATTTTTTTCAATTTTTACCCCTATGGAAAATCCTTCACAATTTTCACACAATCCCCTCACGGTGCTTGATTTTACACATTTTTCAATCAGCCCGCCCCTCTGGCCCCTTGTAGCAAGTTTTGGGACAATCCCCCACCCTTCCCATTTTTGACTTTTTCGACACTACCGGCCCTGTCGTTTTTTTCAATTTTTGGCCGCTTTGGAAAATCCTTCACAATTTTCACACAATGCCCTCACGGTGCTTGATTTTACAAATTTTTCATTCAGGCCGCCCCTCTGGCCCCTTGTAGCAAGTTTTGGGACAATCCCCCACCCTTCCCATTTTTGACTTTTTCGACACTACCGGCCCTGTCGTTTTTTTCAATTTTTGGCCGCTTTGTAAAATCCTTCACAATTTTCACACAATGCCCTCACGGTGCTTGATTTTACACATTTTTCATTCAGGCCGCCCCTCTGGCCCCTTGTAGCAAGTTTTGGGACAATCCCCCACCCTTCCCATTTTTGACTTTTTCGACACTACCGACCCTGTCATTTTTTTCAATTTTTACCCCTATGGAAAATCCTTCACAATTTTCACACAATGCCTTCACGGTGCTTGATTTTACACATTTTTCAATCAGCCCGCCCCTCTGGCCCCTTGTAGCAAGTTTTGGGACAATCCCCCACCCTTCCCATTTTTGACTTTTTCGACACTACCGGCCCTGTCGTTTTTTTAAATTTTTGCCCGCTTTGGAAAATCCTTCACAATTTTCACACAATGCCCTCACGGTGCTTGATTTTACACATTTTTCATTCAGGCCGCCCCTCTGGCCCCTTGTAGCAAGTTTTGGGACAATCCCCCACCCTTCCCATTTTTGACTTTTTCGACACTACCGACCCTGTCATTTTTTTCAAGTTTTTACCCCTATGGAAAATCCTTCACAATTTTCACACAATGCCTTCACGGTGCTTGATTTTACACATTTTTCAATCAGCCCGCCCCTCTGGCCCCTTGTAGCAAGTTTTGGGACAATCCCCCACCCTTCCCATTTTTGACTTTTTCGACACTACCGGCCCTGTCGTTTTTTTCAATTTTTGCCCGCTTTGGAAAATCCTTCAAAATTTTCACACAATGCCCTCACGGTGCTTGATTTTACACATTTTTCATTCAGGCCGCCCCTCTGGCCCCTTGTAGCAAGTTTTGGGACAATCCCCCACCCTTCCCATTTTTGACTTTTTCGACACTACCGGCCCTGTCATTTTTTTCAATTTTTACCCCTATGGAAAATCCTTCACAATTTTCACACAATGCCTTCACGGTGCTTGATTTTACACATTTTTCAATCAGCCCGCCCCTCTGGCCCCTTGTAGCAAGTTTTGGGACAATCCCCCACCCTTCCCATTTTTGACTTTTTCGACACTACCGGCCCTGTCGTTTTTTTCAATTTTTGCCCGCTTTGGAAAATCCTTCAAAATTTTCACACAATGCCCTCACGGTGCTTGATTTTACACATTTTTCATTCAGGCCGCCCCTCTGGCCCCTTGTAGCAAGTTTTGGGACAATCCCCCACCTTTCCCATTTTTGACTTTTTCGACACTACCGGCCCTGTCGTTTTTTTCAATTTTTGGCCGCTTTGGAAAATCCTTCATAATTTTCACACAATGCCCTCACGGTGCTTGATTTTACAAATTTTTCATTCAGGCCGCCCCTCTGGCCCCTTGTAGCAAGTTTTGGGACAATCCCCCACCCTTCCCATTTTTGAATTTTTCGACACTACCGGCCCTGTCGTTTTTTTCAATTTTTGGCCGCTTTGGAAAATCCTTCACAATTTTCACACAATGCCCTCACGGTGCTTGATTTTACAAATTTTTCATTCAGGCCGCCCCTCTGGCCCCTTGTAGCAAGTTTTGGGACAATCCCCCAACCTTCCCATTTTTGACTTTTTCGACACTACCGGCCCTGTCGTTTTTTTCAATTTTTGGCCGCTTTGGAAAATCCTTCACAATTTTCACACAATGCCCTCACGGTGCTTGATTTTACACATTTTTCATTCAGGCCGCCCCTCTGGCCCCTTGTAGCAAGTTTTGGGACAATCCCCCACCCTTCCCATTTTTGACTTTTTCGACACTACCGACCCTGTCATTTTTTTCAATTTTTACCCCTATGGAAAATCCTTCACAATTTTCACACAATGCCTTCACGGTGCTTGATTTTACACATTTTTCAATCAGCCCGCCCCTCTGGCCCCTTGTAGCAAGTTTTGGGACAATCCCCCACCCTTCCCATTTTTGACTTTTTCGACACTACCGGCCCTGTCGTTTTTTTCAATTTTTGCCCGCTTTGGAAAATCCTTCACAATTTTCACACAATGCCCTCACGGTGCTTGATTTTACACATTTTTCATTCAGGCCGCCCCTCTGGCCCCTTGTAGCAAGTTTTGGGACAATCCCCCACCCTTCCCATTTTTGACTTTTTCGACACTACCGGCCCTGTCGTTTTTTTCAATTTTTGCCCGCTTTGGAAAATCCTTCACAATTTTCACACAATGCCCTCACGGTGCTTGATTTTACACATTTTTCATTCAGGCCGCCCCTCTGGCCCCTTGTAGCAAGTTTTGGGACAATCCCCCACCCTTCCCATTTTTGACTTTTTCGACACTACCGACCCTGTCATTTTTTTCAATTTTTACCCCTATGGAAAATCCTTCACAATTTTCACACAATGCCTTCACGGTGCTTGATTTTACACATTTTTCAATCAGCCCGCCCCTCTGGCCCCTTGTAGCAAGTTTTGGGACAATCCCCCACCCTTCCCATTTTTGACTTTTTCGACACTACCGGCCCTGTCGTTTTTTTCAATTTTTGCCCGCTTTGGAAAATCCTTCACAATTTTCACACAATGCCCTCACGGTGCTTGATTTTACACATTTTTCATTCAGGCCGCCCCTCTGGCCCCTTGTAGCAAGTTTTGGGACAATCCCCCACCCTTCCCTTTTTTGAATTTTTCGACACTACCGGCCCTGTCGTTTTTTTCAATTTTTGGCCGCTTTGGAAAATCCTTCATAATTTTCACACAATGCCCTCACGGTGCTTGATTTTACAAATTTTTCATTCAGGCCGCCCCTCTGGCCCCTTGTAGCAAGTTTTGGGACAATCCCCCACCCTTCCCATTTTTGACTTTTTCGACACTACCGACCCTGTCATTTTTTTCAATTTTTACCCCTATGGAAAATCCTTCACAATTTTCACACAATGCCTTCACGGTGCTTGATTTTACACATTTTTCAATCAGCCCGCCCCTCTGGCCCCTTGTAGCAAGTTTTGGGACAATCCCCCACCCTTCCCATTTTTGACTTTTTCGACACTACCGGCCCTGTCGTTTTTTTCAATTTTTGCCCGCTTTGGAAAATCCTTCACAATTTTCACACAATGCCCTCACGGTGCTTGATTTTACACATTTTTCATTCAGGCCGCCCCTCTGGCCCCTTGTAGCAAGTTTTGGGACAATCCCCCACCCTTCCCATTTTTGACTTTTTCGACACTACCGGCCCTGTCGTTTTTTTCAATTTTTGCCCGCTTTGGAAAATCCTTCACAATTTTCACACAATGCCCTCACGGTGCTTGATTTTACACATTTTTCATTCAGGCCGCCCCTCTGGCCCCTTGTAGCAAGTTTTGGGACAATCCCCCACCCTTCCCATTTTTGACTTTTTCGACACTACCGACCCTGTCATTTTTTTCAATTTTTACCCCTATGGAAAATCCTTCACAATTTTCACACAATGCCTTCACGGTGCTTGATTTTACACATTTTTCAATCAGCCCGCCCCTCTGGCCCCTTGTAGCAAGTTTTGGGACAATCCCCCACCCTTCCCATTTTTGACTTTTTCGACACTACCGGCCCTGTCGTTTTTTTCAATTTTTGCCCGCTTTGGAAAATCCTTCACAATTTTCACACAATGCCCTCACGGTGCTTGATTTTACACATTTTTCATTCAGGCCGCCCCTCTGGCCCCTTGTAGCAAGTTTTGGGACAATCCCCCACCCTTCCCTTTTTTGAATTTTTCGACACTACCGGCCCTGTCGTTTTTTTCAATTTTTGGCCGCTTTGGAAAATCCTTCATAATTTTCACACAATGCCCTCACGGTGCTTGATTTTACAAATTTTTCATTCAGGCCGCCCCTCTGGCCCCTTGTAGCAAGTTTTGGGACAATCCCCCACCCTTCCCATTTTTGACTTTTTCGACACTACCGGCCCTGTCGTTTTTTTCAATTTTTGGCCGCTTTGGAAAATCCTTCACAATTTTCACACAATGCCCTCACGGTGCTTGATTTTACACATTTTTCATTCAGGCCGCCCCTCTGGCCCCTTGTAGCAAGTTTTGGGACAATCCCCCACCCTTCCCATTTTTGACTTTTTCGACACTACCGGCCCTGTCATTTTTTTCAATTTTTGCCCGCTTTGGAAAATCCTTCACAATTTTCACACAATGCCCTCACGGTGCTTGATTTTACACATTTTTCATTCAGGCCGCCCCTCTGGCCCCTTGTAGCAAGTTTTGGGACAATCCCCCACCCTTCCCATTTTTGACTTTTTCGACACTACCGGCCCTGTCGTTTTTTTCAATTTTTGGCCGCTTTGGAAAATCCTTCACAATTTTCACACAATGCCCTCACGGTGCTTGATTTTACACATTTTTCATTCAGGCCGCCCCTCTGGCCCCTTGTAGCAAGTTTTGGGACAATCCCCCACCCTTCCCATTTTTGACTTTTTCGACACTACCGGCCCTGTCGTTTTTTTCAATTTTTGGCCGCTTTGGAAAATCCTTCATAATTTTCACACAATGCCCTCACGGTGCTTGATTTTACAAATTTTTCATTCAGGCCGCCCCTCTGGCCCCTTGTAGCAAGTTTTGGGACAATCCCCCACCCTTCCCATTTTTGAATTTTTCGACACTACCGGCCCTGTCGTTTTTTTCAATTTTTGGCCGCTTTGGAAAATCCTTCATAATTTTCACACAATGCCCTCACGGTGCTTGATTTTACAAATTTTTCATTCAGGCCGCCCCTCTGGCCCCTTGTAGCAAGTTTTGGGACAATCCCCCACCCTTCCCATTTTTGACTTTTTGACACTACCGGCCCTGTCGTTTTTTTCAATTTTTGGCCGCTTTGGAAAATCCTTCACAATTTTCACACAATGCCCTCACGGTGCTTGATTTTACACATTTTTCATTCAGGCCGCCCCTCTGGCCCCTTGTAGCAAGTTTTGGGACAATCCCCCACCCTTCCCATTTTTGACTTTTTCGACACTACCGACCCTGTCATTTTTTTCAATTTTTACCCCTATGGAAAATCCTTCACAATTTTCACACAATGCCCTCACGGTGCTTGATTTTACACATTTTTCAATCAGCCCGCCCATCTGGCCCCTTGTAGCAAGTTTTGGGAAAATCCCCCACCCTTCCCATTTTTGACTTTTTCGACACTACCGGCCCTGTCGTTTTTTTCAATTTTTGGCCGCTTTGGAAAATCCTTCATAATTTTCACACAATGCCCTCACGGTGCTTGATTTTACAAATTTTTCATTCAGGCCGCCCCTCTGGCCCCTTGTAGCAAGTTTTGGGACAATCCCCCACCCTTCCCATTTTTGAATTTTTCGACACTACCGGCCCTGTCGTTTTTTTCAATTTTTGGCCGCTTTGGAAAATCCTTCATAATTTTCACACAATGCCCTCACGGTGCTTGATTTTACAAATTTTTCATTCAGGCCGCCCCTCTGGCCCCTTGTAGCAAGTTTTGGGACAATCCCCCACCCTTCCCATTTTTGACTTTTTCGACACTACCGGCCCTGTCGTTTTTTTCAATTTTTGGCCGCTTTGGAAAATCCTTCACAATTTTCACACAATGCCCTCACGGTGCTTGATTTTACACATTTTTCATTCAGGCCGCCCCTCTGGCCCCTTGTAGCAAGTTTTGGGACAATCCCCCACCCTTCCCATTTTTGACTTTTTCGACACTACCGACCCTGTCATTTTTTTCAATTTTTACCCCTATGGAAAATCCTTCACAATTTTCACACAATGCCTTCACGGTGCTTGATTTTACACATTTTTCAATCAGCCCGCCCCTCTGGCCCCTTGTAGCAAGTTTTGGGACAATCCCCCACCCTTCCCATTTTTGACTTTTTCGACACTACCGGCCCTGTCGTTTTTTTCAATTTTTGGCCGCTTTGGAAAATCCTTCACAATTTTCACACAATGCCCTCACGGTGCTTGATTTTACACATTTTTCATTCAGGCCGCCCCTCTGGCCCCTTGTAGCAAGTTTTGGGACAATCCCCCACCCTTCCCATTTTTGAATTTTTCGACACTACCGGCCCTGTCGTTTTTTTCAATTTTTGGCCGCTTTGGAAAATCCTTCACAATTTTCACACAATGCCCTCACGGTGCTTGATTTTACACATTTTTCATTCAGGCCGCCCCTCTGGCCCCTTGTAGCAAGTTTTGGGACAATCCCCCACCCTTCCCATTTTTTTTTTTTTTTATCATTAAAGTTTTTATTTAGTTATTCATTCATACACACCTGAACATACATTCAAACTAGAAAACAAAACAAACAGACACCAACATCAACAGATAGTATATCCAGCTTACAGCCATGCACACAAAGACCTCCTGCACATTGATATTTCCTCAGAGAACACAAAAAAAAAAAAAAAAAATACCTTCAAAAAATAAATAAATAAATATCTACAAAAAAATACGTTCCCAGGCCCTCTTAACATGTTCTTCTTCATTATTAATTCTAGCCAACATGTGTTCATATGATGCAACTTCCAACATCATTTCCATCCACTTTTTAACATCTGGGGCGACTGTACTCCTCCATACTCTGAGGATCGTTCGGGCAGCTGTGACCATTCCAACTTTCAAAACCCCTCTTTCATATTTAGGTATATTTAGCATTTCTGTTTGGTCCCCTAACAGACACAATCTTGGTGATGCGGGTACCGCCACACCCAGCCACTTACTGACATGGTTCAGTACCTTTTCCCAAAACGGGTACACTAGTTTACATCCCCAAATCACATGTAAAAAAGTCCCTATTTCACCCTGACATTTCCAACATAAATTATTTCCTATTACGCCCATTCGATGTAGCTTTGAAGGAGTAAAATAAAATCTATGGATTATCTTATACTGAATAAATTTCCCTTTCGCCTCTCTCATGTGTTTCCCTGTGTTTGACAATATGTTTAACCAGTCCTGCTCACTTAAATCACACCCTAGGTCTGTCTGCCAAATGATCCTCAGAGTTTTGCATGTATCTCCTCGTAAACCATTAAATGTTTTGTAGAATATGGCTGCTCTGTGTGTAATACTGGGTATGTCCAAAGCTTCCATCAATGTATTCTTATTATGACTAAATTTACCCTTTGTGATACAGTCCCTCATTTGCAAGTACTTCCAAAAATTACCTTTATATTCCAGATTATATTTTTGCATAATATCAGTAAACGACATTAATACTCCATCCACATACAGGTCACTCAGTTTGCGTATCCCCCTTACAAGCCATTGATTCCAATAAACAGCTTTCTTCCCAATACGGATGGCCGGATTATGCCATAGAGAGGCGTAAGGTTGTCTCAAGTGGGAGATACTATACATTTTATGAATTTCTCTCCAAACTGTTTTAGAATAGGACAACACTGGGTTTGAAAAATAACTATGTCCAGAAGTTGTTACACCATGTGAGAGAACCTCCAGAGGTTCAAATGGGCTAGTTAGTTCCCTTTCAATTTTGATCCAACTCAGTTCCTGATCTATCCCCTTCCAATGTTTTATCAATCTAGACATTTCAAATGATATATTATATAATCTTACATTGGGTAGACCCATACCTCCTATCTCCCTAGGCGACCACATCTTCTTTATATTAATCCTTGGTCTCTTTTTATCCCATAAAAAATCTTTAATGATTCTATCATAATGTTTAAACAACTGTGGCGCTATATTGACTGGTAACATCATGGAAACATAGTTGAATTGTGGTGCAACCACCATTTTAATTACATTAATTTTTCCCCATAATGTGAGCTTCAATTTCCCCCACTTATCCAGGTTCATTTTTATTTTCTGGAGGAGTGGTTCCATATTTGAGCGCATTATTTCATCAAGATCAGGGTTTAGTTGAATGCCTAAATATTTCATATCTAAAGGTAGAAACTTAAAGCCATATGAAGTGATAACCCCAGAGTGACATGTATGTGATATTGGCATACATTCGGATTTATTCCAGTTTATTTTGTAACCTGACAATCTAGAATACGATTCAATACATTCAAGTAACACTGGCAGGGATTCCCCAGGATCTTCCAACACTGCTAATATGTCATCGGCATACATAAATAGCTTGTGCTCTCCACCCCCCGCCCTCACACCCTTAATCCTCACATCAGCTCTGATTGCTACAGCTAATGGCTCAAGTACCATGGTAAAGAGCAATGGGGAGAGAGAACACCCTTGTCTCGTCCCTCTGGAAAGACAAAAAAAATCAGATATCAGCCCATTTGTTAGAACAGCTGCTCTCGGGCCAGAGTAAATTATCTTCACCCAGTTACAGAAGCCAGGACCCAACCCAAATTTTGAAAGAGTCAATCTGAGGAACTCCCATTCCACACGGTCAAAAGCCTTCTCAGCGTCAAGTGAGAAAGCTGCTACTGGTACCGGGTTAGATCGATTCATATGCATCAGATGTACGAGCCTTCGCATGTTATCCACCGAGGACCTTTTTTTAATAAAACCTACTTGATCCCCATGTATAATGTCTGGTAATATCTTCTCTAAACGTGATGCCAATATTTTTGTCAAAATCTTACAATCCACCCCAAGTAGGCTCACAGGCCTGAAATTAGACGGATCCGAGGTATCTCTGTCCTTTTTCGGAATAAGAGAGATTAAAGCATCATTAAACGTACCCGGTAGCGAACCCCTCTCAAATGCTTCCATGTACACCTTATGCAATATAGGGGCCAAGATATCGATATAATTCTTATAATATTCAACCGGGAAGCCATCCAAACCAGGTGACCTCCCGGTTTTCATGGATGAAATAGCAGCCCTAATCTCTTCCTCTGTTATTGGAGCATCCAACATGTCTGTTTGCCCACTAGATATGGAAGGCAGATGGATACCTGAGAGAAAAGTTGTTATTTCTCCTGGGTTAGGAGCACAGGAGGATGTGTAAAGATTTTCATAAAAACGTTTAAAAACCTGATTAATTTCTTTCGATGAGGTTACTACCCCATTATCCTTCTTAATCATTGGGATATTGTTGGAATTGTCCTGTTGTCTTAATTGTCTTGCTAATATTCTGCCATTCTTTTCGCCCCCCTCATAGAAATTTATTTTCAGCCTAAACAAGGCATACTCCGCCTTTTTGTTATATATATCATGTAGTTGATATTTCATATTACAAATTGTTCTGTATAAATTGTCTGTATAGTGACTTGCCAGTTCTTTCTCTAATTTACGGATCTCTTTGTCCAGTGTTTTTTCTTTCTCCATATTTTCCTTTTTCATTTTTGAGGCATGAGCAATAATTTTCCCTCTTACATAAGCCTTTGATGCTTCCCAAACTGAGGAAATTGTTTCTGTAGAACCAATATTAATTTCAAAAAAAGATTTAAGATCTTCTGATAACGTACTGCTAAACGACACATCCTGTAGCCACATAGTGTTAAGCCTCCAACGTCCTCTTTTCACCTTATCTGTGTTCAGGTCAACATGTAGCTCTACTGTGGCGTGATCACTAAGAGCAATAGCCCCTATCTCACATTCTACTACTGAGTCTATTAATGAGTCAGATATCAGAAAAAAATCAATCCTTGAATGGGATTTGTGACAGTGGGAGTAAAAGGTATACTCCCTCTCACGTGGATTTACCAACCTCCATATGTCCACCAAACTCAGGTCCTCTGCCAGCATATGAATTGCAGCTCTGTCCCTGGGTGAAGACCTACCACTGGGCTTACTTTTATCAAGTAGTCCATCCATTACCTGGTTAAAATCCCCGGCCAGTATGACCCGTCCCTGCATGTCTCCTATCACTCTATTAACCTCATGGAAGAAATCAGGGTCCTCCTTGTTTGGGGCGTATATGTTACATAATACTGTCCTAATTCCGTTGATCAAGGCTTCGATACAGATAATTCTACCCTCCTTATCATTGTGTTGTTTCAATATAATACAGCTTAAATTTTTATTAATGAGTATCATCACCCCATTCTGTTTACTAGAATATGAACTATGAAAAACCTTCCCTACCCAGCCTCTTTTAAATTTTCCTGCCTCTTCATCTCCCATTATATGAGACTCCTGAATAAATGCTATATCTGCATTTTTAGATTTCAAATATGCCAAAATCTTCCTCCTTTTAGTGGGGTTCCCACATCCATTTATGTTCCACGATATTATATTAATGTATCTGTTAGCCATCATTTCTCAACATGTAAATGCTCTTAGACCTCAGTTCTCTCAACATGGTTTCAATAATAACTAAACACATATTCAAAAGGCTGTTCAAAACGTTGTGTGTTCTCAGATATACTATCTTGGTGCCACGATAAAACATGAAAAACACAAACATAACCCCGGTTAAAGCAACCCAAAACTCGGTGCTTCTAACTAACCCCCACCCCCACCCCGCCCCCCGATTAACCTGAACTAAATTCACCGTGTCCGTGAGGCGCATTCTGTCAGCTCGTGACAGCACAGCCCTTCCTGCCTCCCACAAACCATCATCAAAGTTACCTTATTCCAACATCTTAACACATACACTTCGTCTGGTTTCCATGTAGTCCCCGGGTCCTCTATTCAACACCTTGTACAAACTCCTCCGCTTCATTGCTGTCTCGAAAAGTTTTCTTCTGCCCTTTCCATGTGAAGATGAGTGTCGCCGGGTATACCAGCCTGTGTCTCACGTTTAGCGCATGCAGACGTCTCTTCACTGGAGTGAATGCTTTTCTTTTCTCCGCCAGTTCTCTGGACACATCCTCAAAGAAGGACAGCTTACAGTCCTCCCAGTCGATCCCACGTCTCTCCTTAGCCATCTGCAGCACCTTGTCTCGGGCCGATGAACGTAGAAAGCGCATCAGTATGGTCCTGGGCGGTTGGTTCGGGTCCGGGATGGGCGCCAAAGAGCGGTGGGCACGTTCAATTTCAAACTCACTGCCGGACAGCCCGAGCCCCTGAGAGATGATCTTTTCCACACATTGAATAATTTTGCCCGTCTCCTCCTTGCCCTCTTTCAGACCCACCATTCTTACATTATTTCTCCTGCTGCGGTTTTCCAGGTCCTCCACGCGCGTCCACAGTGTTTCCAGTCTCTTGTCATATTTCTCCATACTTTTCTCCATTCTTGTGTTCACGTCCTCCACATCCGATATCCGTTGTTCTGCCTCTCCCAGTCTCACTTGTATGCTCTGCACCGCATCTTTAAGCTCTTTCGTTGTCTCCTTAATTGAGACAACATCCGTCGCCACCAGCTGAAGAGTAGCACTCATATTCCGTATTTCCTCCAACACCGTTTTCTCGTCAGACTCTCCAGGTGTACGGTCGCTGTCGCATGCCACTGTTGGTGATGTGGTGTGTTCACGTGTTGGGCTAGTCTTTGAGGCTAGCTTACTTCTCGTAGCCGCACCTTTGAAAAAGTTAGCTTTGCTGTTGTTCGACATTTCGTCGAGGAAGTACAAATTTCTGCTCGGAAACTAGTAGTAGTTATTTTCCCGGACACAGGGTTTCACTTTCCAGACTAGGGACGAAGTGTATGTCTTCAAATTTACTTAATTAGCTGATGGTCGTGGGAAGCTCTCCTACTGCGCTGCCATCTTCCTTGCGGTCCCACGTGACCTCCCACCCTTCCCATTTTTGAATTTTTCGACACTACCGGCCCTGTCGTTTTTTTCAATTTTTGGCCGCTTTGGAAAATCCTTCATAATTTTCACACAATGCCCTCACAGTGCTTGATTTTACAAATTTTTCATTCAGGCCGCCCCTCTGGCCCCTTGTAGCAAGTTTTGGGACAATCCCCCACCCTTCCCATTTTTTACTTTTTCGACACTACCGGCCCTGTCATTTTTTTCCATTTTTGGCCGCTTTGGAAAATCCTTCACAATTTTCACACAATGCCCTCACGGTGCTTGATTTTACACATTTTTCATTCAGGCCGCCCCTCTGGCCCCTTGTAGCAAGTTTTGGGACAATCCCCCACCCTTCCCATTTTTGACTTTTTCGACACTACCGACCCTGTCATTTTTTTCAATTTTTACCCCTATGGAAAATCCTTCACAATTTTCACACAATGCCCTCACGGTGCTTGATTTTACACATTTTTCAATCAGCCCGCCCCTCTGGCCCCTTGTAGCAAGTTTTGGGACAATCCCCCACCCTTCCCATTTTTGACTTTTTCGACACTACCGGCCCTGTCATTTTTTTTCATTTTTGGCCGCTTTGGAAAATCCTTCACAATTTTCACACAATGCCCTCACGGTGCTTGATTTTACACATTTTTCATTCAGGCCGCCCCTCTGGCCCCTTGTAGCAAGTTTTGGGACAATCCCCCACCCTTCCCATTTTTGACTTTTTCGACACTACCGACCCTGTCATTTTTTTTCAATTTTTACCCCTATGGAAAATCCTTCACAATTTTCACACAATGCCTTCACGGTGCTTGATTTTACACATTTTTCATTCAGGCCGCCCCTCTGGCCCCTTGTAGCAAGTTTTGGGACAATCCCCCACCCTTCCCATTTTTGACTTTTTCGACACTACCGGCCCTGTCGTTTTTTTCAATTTTTGGCCGCTTTGGAAAATCCTTCACAATTTTCACACAATGCCCTCACGGTGCTTGATTTTACACATTTTTCATTCAGGCCGCCCCTCTGGCCCCTTGTAGCAAGTTTTGGGACAATCCCCCACCCTTCCCATTTTTGAATTTTTCGACACTACCGGCCCTGTCGTTTTTTTCAATTTTTGGCCGCTTTGGAAAATCCTTCATAATTTTCACACAATGCCCTCACGGTGCTTGATTTTACAAATTTTTCATTCAGGCCGCCCCTCTGGCCCCTTGTAGCAAGTTTTGGGACAATCCCCCACCCTTCCCATTTTTGACTTTTTCGACACTACCGGCCCTGTCGTTTTTTTCCATTTTTGGCCGCTTTGGAAAATCCTTCACAATTTTCACACAATGCCCTCACGGTGCTTGATTTTACACATTTTTCATTCAGGCCGCCCCTCTGGCCCCTTGTAGCAAGTTTTGGGACAATCCCCCACCCTTCCCATTTTTGACTTTTTCGACACTACCGGCCCTGTCGTTTTTTTCAATTTTTGGCTGCTTTGGAAAATCCTTCACAATTTTCACACAATGCCCTCACGGTGCTTGATTTTACACATTTTTCATTCAGGCCGCCCCTCTGGCCCCTTGTAGCAAGTTTTGGGACAATCCCCCACCCTTCCCATTTTTGACTTTTTCGACACTACCGACCCTGTCATTTTTTTCAATTTTTACCCCTATGGAAAATCCTTCACAATTTTCACACAATGCCCTCACGGTGCTTGATTTTACACATTTTTCAATCAGCCCGCCCATCTGGCCCCTTGTAGCAAGTTTTGGGACAATCCCCCACCCTTCCCATTTTTGACTTTTTCGACACTACCGGCCCTGTCGTTTTTTTCAATTTTTGGCCGCTTTGGAAAATCCTTCATAATTTTCACACAATGCCCTCACGGTGCTTGATTTTACAAATTTTTCATTCAGGCCGCCCCTCTGGCCCCTTGTAGCAAGTTTTGGGACAATCCCCCACCCTTCCCATTTTTGAATTTTTCGACACTACCGGCCCTGTCGTTTTTTTCAATTTTTGGCCGCTTTGGAAAATCCTTCATAATTTTCACACAATGCCCTCACGGTGCTTGATTTTACAAATTTTTCATTCAGGCCGCCCCTCTGGCCCCTTGTAGCAAGTTTTGGGACAATCCCCCACCCTTCCCATTTTTGACTTTTTCGACACTACCGGCCCTGTCGTTTTTTTCAATTTTTGGCCGCTTTGGAAAATCCTTCACAATTTTCACACAATGCCCTCACGGTGCTTGATTTTACACATTTTTCATTCAGGCCGCCCCTCTGGCCCCTTGTAGCAAGTTTTGGGACAATCCCCCACCCTTCCCATTTTTGACTTTTTCTACACTACCGACCCTGTCATTTTTTTCAATTTTTACCCCTATGGAAAATCCTTCACAATTTTCACACAATGCCTTCACGGTGCTTGATTTTACACATTTTTCAATCAGCCCGCCCCTCTGGCCCCTTGTAGCAAGTTTTGGGACAATCCCCCACCCTTCCCATTTTTGACTTTTTCGACACTACCGGCCCTGTCGTTTTTTTCAATTTTTGGCCGCTTTGGAAAATCCTTCACAATTTTCACACAATGCCCTCACGGTGCTTGATTTTACACATTTTTCATTCAGGCCGCCCCTCTGGCCCCTTGTAGCAAGTTTTGGGACAATCCCCCACCCTTCCCATTTTTGAATTTTTCGACACTACCGGCCCTGTCGTTTTTTTCAATTTTTGCCCGCTTTGGAAAATCCTTCATAATTTTCACACAATGCCCTCACGGTGCTTGATTTTACAAATTTTTCATTCAGGCCGCCCCTCTGGCCCCTTGTAGCAAGTTTTGGGACAATCCCCCACCCTTCCCATTTTTGAATTTTTCGACACTACCGGCCCTGTCATTTTTTTCCATTTTTGGCCGCTTTGGAAAATCCTTCACAATTTTCACACAATGCCCTCACGGTGCTTGATTTTACACATTTTTCATTCAGGCCGCCCCTCTGGCCCCTTGTAGCAAGTTTTGGGACAATCCCCCACCCTTCCCATTTTTGACTTTTTCGACACTACCGACCCTGTCATTTTTTTCAATTTTTACCCCTATGGAAAATCCTTCACAATTTTCACACAATGCCCTCACGGTGCTTGATTTTACACATTTTTCAATCAGCCCGCCCCTCTGGCCCCTTGTAGCAAGTTTTGGGACAATCCCCCACCCTTCCCATTTTTGACTTTTTCGACACTACCGGCCCTGTCATTTTTTTTCATTTTTGGCCGCTTTGGAAAATCCTTCACAATTTTCACACAATGCCCTCACGGTGCTTGATTTTACACATTTTTCATTCAGGCCGCCCCTCTGGCCCCTTGTAGCAAGTTTTGGGACAATCCCCCACCCTTCCCATTTTTGACTTTTTCGACACTACCGGCCCTGTCGTTTTTTTCAATTTTTGCCCGCTTTGGAAAATCCTTCAAAATTTTCACACAATGCCTTCACGGTGCTTGATTTTACACATTTTTCATTCAGGCCGCCCCTCTGGCCCCTTGTAGCAAGTTTTGGGACAATCCCCCACCCTTCCCATTTTTGACTTTTTCGACACTACCGACCCTGTCGTTTTTTTCAATTTTTACCCCTATGGAAAATCCTTCACAATTTTCACACAATGCCCTCACGGTGCTTGATTTTACACATTTTTCAATCAGCCCGCCCATCTGGCCCCTTGTAGCAAGTTTTGGGACAATCCCCCACCCTTCCCATTTTTGACTTTTTCGACACTACCGGCCCTGTCGTTTTTTTCAATTTTTGGCCGCTTTGGAAAATCCTTCACAATTTTCACACAATGCCCTCACGGTGCTTGATTTTACAAATTTTTCATTCAGGCCGCCCCTCTGGCCCCTTGTAGCAAGTTTTGGGACAATCCCCCACCCTTCCCATTTTTGAATTTTTCGACACTACCGGCCCTGTCGTTTTTTTCAATTTTTGGCCGCTTTGGAAAATCCTTCATAATTTTCACACAATGCCCTCACGGTGCTTGATTTTACAAATTTTTCATTCAGGCCGCCCCTCTGGCCCCTTGTAGCAAGTTTTGGGACAATCCCCCACCCTTCCCATTTTTGACTTTTTCGACACTACCGACCCTGTCATTTTTTTCAATTTTTACCCCTATGGAAAATCCTTCACAATTTTCACACAATGCCTTCACGGTGCTTGATTTTACACATTTTTCAATCAGCCCGCCCCTCTGGCCCCTTGTAGCAAGTTTTGGGACAATCCCCCACCCTTCCCATTTTTGACTTTTTCGACACTACCGGCCCTGTCGTTTTTTTCAATTTTTGGCCGCTTTGGAAAATCCTTCACAATTTTCACACAATGCCCTCACGGTGCTTGATTTTACACATTTTTCATTCAGGCCGCCCCTCTGGCCCCTTGTAGCAAGTTTTGGGACAATCCCCCACCCTTCCCATTTTTGACTTTTTCGACACTACCGGCCCTGTCATTTTTTTCCATTTTTGGCCGCTTTGGAAAATCCTTCACAATTTTCACACAATGCCCTCACGGTGCTTGATTTTACACATTTTTCATTCAGGCCGCCCCTCTGGCCCCTTGTAGCAAGTTTTGGGACAATCCCCCACCCTTCCCATTTTTGACTTTTTCGACACTACCGACCCTGTCATTTTTTTCAATTTTTACCCCTATGGAAAATCCTTGACAATTTTCACACAATGCCCTCACGGTGCTTGATTTTACAAATTTTTCAATCAGCCCGCCCCTCTGGCCCCTTGTAGCAAGTTTTGGGACAATCCCCCACCCTTCCCATTTTTGACTTTTTCGACACTACCGGCCCTGTCATTTTTTTTCATTTTTGGCCGCTTTGGAAAATCCTTCACAATTTTCACACAATGCCCTCACGGTGCTTGATTTTACACATTTTTCATTCAGGCCGCCCCTCTGGCCCCTTGTAGCAAGTTTTGGGACAATCCCCCACCCTTCCCATTTTTGACTTTTTCGACACTACCGACCCTGTCATTTTTTTTCAATTTTTACCCCTATGGAAAATCCTTCACAATTTTCACACAATGCCTTCACGGTGCTTGATTTTACACATTTTTCAATCAGCCCGCCCCTCTGGCCCCTTGTAGCAAGTTTTGGGACAATCCCCCACCCTTCCCATTTTTGACTTTTTCGACACTACCGACCCTGTCATTTTTTTTCAATTTTTACCCCTATGGAAAATCCTTCACAATTTTCACACAATGCCTTCACGGTGCTTGATTTTACACATTTTTCATTCAGGCCGCCCCTCTGGCCCCTTGTAGCAAGTTTTGGGACAATCCCCCACCCTTCCCATTTTTGAATTTTTCGACACTACCGGCCCTGTCGTTTTTTTCAATTTTTGGCCGCTTTGGAAAATCCTTCATAATTTTCACACAATGCCCTCACGGTGCTTGATTTTACAAATTTTTCATTCAGGCCGCCCCTCTGGCCCCTTGTAGCAAGTTTTGGGACAATCCCCCACCCTTCCCATTTTTGACTTTTTCGACACTACCGGCCCTGTCATTTTTTTCCATTTTTGGCCGCTTTGGAAAATCCTTCACAATTTTCACACAATGCCCTCACGGTGCTTGATTTTACACATTTTTCATTCAGGCCGCCCCTCTGGCCCCTTGTAGCAAGTTTTGGGACAATCCCCCACCCTTCCCATTTTTGACTTTTTCGACACTACCGACCCTGTCATTTTTTTCAATTTTTACCCCTATGGAAAATCCTTCACAATTTTCACACAATGCCCTCACGGTGCTTGATTTTACACATTTTTCAATCAGCCCGCCCCTCTGGCCCCTTGTAGCAAGTTTTGGGACAATCCCCCACCCTTCCCATTTTTGACTTTTTCGACACTACCGGCCCTGTCATTTTTTTTCATTTTTGGCCGCTTTGGAAAATCCTTCACAATTTTCACACAATGCCCTCACGGTGCTTGATTTTACACATTTTTCATTCAGGCCGCCCCTCTGGCCCCTTGTAGCAAGTTTTGGGACAATCCCCCACCCTTCCCATTTTTGACTTTTTCGACACTACCGACCCTGTCATTTTTTTTCAATTTTTACCCCTATGGAAAATCCTTCACAATTTTCACACAATGCCTTCACGGTGCTTGATTTTACACATTTTTCAATCAGCCCGCCCCTCTGGCCCCTTGTAGCAAGTTTTGGGACAATCCCCCACCCTTCCCATTTTTGACTTTTTCGACACTACCGGCCCTGTCGTTTTTTTCAATTTTTGGCCGCTTTGGAAAATCCTTCACAATTTTCACACAATGCCCTCACGGTGCTTGATTTTACAAATTTTTCATTCAGGCCGCCCCTCTGGCCCCTTGTAACAAGTTTTGGGACAATCCCCCACCCTTCCCATTTTTGAATTTTTCGACACTACCGGCCCTGTCGTTTTTTTTCAATTTTTGGCCGCTTTGGAAAATCCTTCATAATTTTCACACAATGCCCTCACGGTGCTTGATTTTACAAATTTTTCATTCAGGCCGCCCCTCTGGCCCCTTGTAGCAAGTTTTGGGACAATCCCCCACCCTTCCCATTTTTGACTTTTTCGACACTACCGGCCCTGTCGTTTTTTTCAATTTTTGGCCGCTTTGGAAAATCCTTCACAATTTTCACACAATGCCCTCACGGTGCTTGATTTTACACATTTTTCATTCAGGCCGCCCCTCTGGCCCCTTGTAGCAAGTTTTGGGACAATCCCCCACCCTTCCCATTTTTGAATTTTTCGACACTACCGGCCCTGTCGTTTTTTTCAATTTTTGGCCGCTTTGGAAAATCCTTCATAATTTTCACACAATGCCCTCACGGTGCTTGATTTTACAAATTTTTCATTCAGGCCGCCCCTCTGGCCCCTTGTAGCAAGTTTTGGGACAATCCCCCACCCTTCCCATTTTTGACTTTTTCGACACTACCGGCCCTGTCATTTTTTTCCATTTTTGGCCGCTTTGGAAAATCCTTCACAATTTTCACACAATGCCCTCACGGTGCTTGATTTTACACATTTTTCATTCAGGCCGCCCCTCTGGCCCCTTGTAGCAAGTTTTGGGACAATCCCCCACCCTTCCCATTTTTGACTTTTTCGACACTACCGACCCTGTCATTTTTTTCAATTTTTACCCCTATGGAAAATCCTTCACAATTTTCACACAATGCCCTCACGGTGCTTGATTTTACACATTTTTCAATCAGGCCGCCCCTCTGGCCCCTTGTAGCAAGTTTTGGGACAATCCCCCACCCTTCCCATTTTTGAATTTTTCGACACTACCGGCCCTGTCGTTTTTTTCAATTTTTGGCCGCTTTGGAAAATCCTTCATCATTTTCACACAATGCCCTCACGGTGCTTGATTTTACAAATTTTTCATTCAGGCCGCCCCTCTGGCCCCTTGTAGCAAGTTTTGGGACAATCCCCCACCCTTCCCATTTTTGACTTTTTCGACACTACCGGCCCTGTCGTTTTTTTCAATTTTTGGCCGCTTTGTAAAATCCTTCACAATTTTCACACAATGCCCTCACGGTGCTTGATTTTACACATTTTTCATTCAGGGCGCCCCTCTGGCCCCTTGTAGCAAGTTTTGGGACAATCCCCCACCCTTCCCATTTTTGACTTTTTCGACACTACCGACCCTGTCATTTTTTTCAATTTTTACCCCTATGGAAAATCCTTCACAATTTTCACACAATGCCTTCACGGTGCTTGATTTTACACATTTTTCAATCAGCCCGCCCCTCTGGCCCCTTGTAGCAAGTTTTGGGACAATCCCCCACCCTTCCCATTTTTGACTTTTTCGACACTACCGGCCCTGTCGTTTTTTTCAATTTTTGCCCGCTTTGGAAAATCCTTCAAAATTTTCACACAATGCCCTCACGGTGCTTGATTTTACACATTTTTCATTCAGGCCGCCCCTCTGGCCCCTTGTAGCAAGTTTTGGGACAATCCCCCACCCTTCCCATTTTTGACTTTTTCGACACTACCGACCCTGTCATTTTTTTCAATTTTTACCCCTATGGAAAATCCTTCACAATTTTCACACAATGCCTTCACGGTGCTTGATTTTACACATTTTTCAATCAGCCCGCCCCTCTGGCCCCTTGTAGCAAGTTTCGGGACAATCCCCCACCCTTCCCATTTTTGACTTTTTCGACACTACCGACCCTGTCATTTTTTTCAATTTTTACTCCTATGGAAAATCCTTCACAATTTTCACACAATGCCCTCACGGTGCTTGATTTTACACATTTTTCAATCAGGCCGCCCCTCTGGCCCCTTGTAGCAAGTTTTGGGACAATCCCCCACCCTTCCCATTTTTGAATTTTTTGACACTACCGGCCCTGTCGTTTTTTTCAATTTTTGGCCGCTTTGGAAAATCCTTCATCATTTTCACACAATGCCCTCACGGTGCTTGATTTTACAAATTTTTCATTCAGGCCGCCCCTCTGGCCCCTTGTAGCAAGTTTTGGGACAATCCCCCACCCTTCCCATTTTTGACTTTTTCGACACTACCGGCCCTGTCGTTTTTTTCAATTTTTGGCCGCTTTGTAAAATCCTTCACAATTTTCACACAATGCCCTCACGGTGCTTGATTTTACACATTTTTCATTCAGGCCGCCCCTCTGGCCCCTTGTAGCAAGTTTTGGGACAATCCCCCACCCTTCCCATTTTTGACTTTTTCGACACTACCGACCCTGTCATTTTTTTCAATTTTTACCCCTATGGAAAATCCTTCACAATTTTCACACAATGCCTTCACGGTGCTTGATTTTACACATTTTTCATTCAGGCCGCCCCTCTGGCCCCTTGTAGCAAGTTTTGGGACAATCCCCCACCCTTCCCATTTTTGAATTTTTCGACACTACCGGCCCTGTCGTTTTTTTCAATTTTTGGCCGCTTTGGAAAATCCTTCATAATTTTCACACAATGCCCTCACGGTGCTTGATTTTACAAATTTTTCATTCAGGCCGCCCCTCTGGCCCCTTGTAGCAAGTTTTGGGACAATCCCCCACCCTTCCCATTTTTGACTTTTTCGACACTACCGGCCCTGTCATTTTTTTCAATTTTTGGCCGCTTTGGAAAATCCTTCACAATTTTCACACAATGCCCTCACGGTGCTTGATTTTACACATTTTTCATTCAGGCCGCCCCTCTGGCCCCTTGTAGCAAGTTTTGGGACAATCCCCCACCCTTCCCATTTTTGACTTTTTCGACACTACCGACCCTGTCATTTTTTTCAATTTTTACCCCTTTGGAAAATCCTTCACAATTTTCACACAATGCCCTCACGGTGCTTGATTTTACACATTTTTCAATCAGCCCGCCCCTCTGGCCCCTTGTAGCAAGTTTTGGGACAATCCCCCACCCTTCCCATTTTTGACTTTTTCGACACTACCGGCCCTGTCGTTTTTTTCAATTTTTGGCCGCTTTGGAAAATCCTTCACAATTTTCACACAATGCCCTCACGGTGCTTGATTTTACACATTTTTCATTCAGGCCGCCCCTCTGGCCCCTTGTAGCAAGTTTTGGGACAATCCCCCACCCTTCCCATTTTTGACTTTTTCGACACTACCGACCCTGTCATTTTTTTCAATTTTTACCCCTATGGAAAATCCTTCACAATTTTCACACAATGCCCTCACGGTGCTTGATTTTACACATTTTTCAATCAGGCCGCCCCTCTGGCCCCTTGTAGCAAGTTTTGGGACAATCCCCCACCCTTCCCATTTTTGAATTTTTCGACACTACCGGCCCTGTCGTTTTTTTCAATTTTTGGCCGCTTTGGAAAATCCTTCATCATTTTCACACAATGCCCTCACGGTGCTTGATTTTACAAATTTTTCATTCAGGCCGCCCCTCTGGCCCCTTGTAGCAAGTTTTGGGACAATCCCCCACCCTTCCCATTTTTGACTTTTTCGACACTACCGACCCTGTCATTTTTTTCAATTTTTACCCCTATGGAAAATCCTTCACAATTTTCACACAATGCCTTCACGGTGCTTGATTTTACACATTTTTCAATCAGCCCGCCCCTCTGGCCCCTTGTAGCAAGTTTTGGGACAATCCCCCACCCTTCCCATTTTTGACTTTTTCGACACTACCGGCCCTGTCGTTTTTTTCAATTTTTGCCCGCTTTGGAAAATCCTTCAAAATTTTCACACAATGCCCTCACGGTGCTTGATTTTACACATTTTTCATTCAGGCCGCCCCTCTGGCCCCTTGTAGCAAGTTTTGGGACAATCCCCCACCCTTCCCATTTTTGACTTTTTCGACACTACCGACCCTGTCATTTTTTTCAATTTTTACCCCTATGGAAAATCCTTCACAATTTTCACACAATGCCTTCACGGTGCTTGATTTTACACATTTTTCAATCAGCCCGCCCCTCTGGCCCCTTGTAGCAAGTTTCGGGACAATCCCCCACCCTTCCCATTTTTGACTTTTTCGACACTACCGACCCTGTCATTTTTTTCAATTTTTACTCCTATGGAAAATCCTTCACAATTTTCACACAATGCCCTCACGGTGCTTGATTTTACACATTTTTCAATCAGGCCGCCCCTCTGGCCCCTTGTAGCAAGTTTTGGGACAATCCCCCACCCTTCCCATTTTTGAATTTTTTGACACTACCGGCCCTGTCGTTTTTTTCAATTTTTGGCCGCTTTGGAAAATCCTTCATCATTTTCACACAATGCCCTCACGGTGCTTGATTTTACAAATTTTTCATTCAGGCCGCCCCTCTGGCCCCTTGTAGCAAGTTTTGGGACAATCCCCCACCCTTCCCATTTTTGACTTTTTCGACACTACCGGCCCTGTCGTTTTTTTCAATTTTTGGCCGCTTTGTAAAATCCTTCACAATTTTCACACAATGCCCTCACGGTGCTTGATTTTACACATTTTTCATTCAGGCCGCCCCTCTGGCCCCTTGTAGCAAGTTTTGGGACAATCCCCCACCCTTCCCATTTTTGACTTTTTCGACACTACCGACCCTGTCATTTTTTTCAATTTTTACCCCTATGGAAAATCCTTCACAATTTTCACACAATGCCTTCACGGTGCTTGATTTTACACATTTTTCATTCAGGCCGCCCCTCTGGCCCCTTGTAGCAAGTTTTGGGACAATCCCCCACCCTTCCCATTTTTGAATTTTTCGACACTACCGGCCCTGTCGTTTTTTTCAATTTTTGGCCGCTTTGGAAAATCCTTCATAATTTTCACACAATGCCCTCACGGTGCTTGATTTTACAAATTTTTCATTCAGGCCGCCCCTCTGGCCCCTTGTAGCAAGTTTTGGGACAATCCCCCACCCTTCCCATTTTTGACTTTTTCGACACTACCGGCCCTGTCATTTTTTTCAATTTTTGGCCGCTTTGGAAAATCCTTCACAATTTTCACACAATGCCCTCACGGTGCTTGATTTTACACATTTTTCATTCAGGCCGCCCCTCTGGCCCCTTGTAGCAAGTTTTGGGACAATCCCCCACCCTTCCCATTTTTGACTTTTTCGACACTACCGACCCTGTCATTTTTTTCAATTTTTACCCCTTTGGAAAATCCTTCACAATTTTCACACAATGCCCTCACGGTGCTTGATTTTACACATTTTTCAATCAGCCCGCCCCTCTGGCCCCTTGTAGCAAGTTTTGGGACAATCCCCCACCCTTCCCATTTTTGACTTTTTCGACACTACCGGCCCTGTCGTTTTTTTCAATTTTTGGCCGCTTTGGAAAATCCTTCACAATTTTCACACAATGCCCTCACGGTGCTTGATTTTACACATTTTTCATTCAGGCCGCCCCTCTGGCCCCTTGTAGCAAGTTTTGGGACAATCCCCCACCCTTCCCATTTTTGACTTTTTCGACACTACCGACCCTGTCATTTTTTTCAATTTTTACCCCTATGGAAAATCCTTCACAATTTTCACACAATGCCCTCACGGTGCTTGATTTTACACATTTTTCAATCAGGCCGCCCCTCTGGCCCCTTGTAGCAAGTTTTGGGACAATCCCCCACCCTTCCCATTTTTGAATTTTTCGACACTACCGGCCCTGTCGTTTTTTTCAATTTTTGGCCGCTTTGGAAAATCCTTCATCATTTTCACACAATGCCCTCACGGTGCTTGATTTTACAAATTTTTCATTCAGGCCGCCCCTCTGGCCCCTTGCAGCAAGTTTTGGGACAATCCCCCACCCTTCCCATTTTTGACTTTTTCGACACTACCGGCCCTGTCGTTTTTTTCAATTTTTGGCCGCTTTGTAAAATCCTTCACAATTTTCACACAATGCCCTCACGGTGCTTGATTTTACACATTTTTCATTCAGGGCGCCCCTCTGGCCCCTTGTAGCAAGTTTTGGGACAATCCCCCACCCTTCCCATTTTTGACTTTTTCGACACTACCGACCCTGTCATTTTTTTCAATTTTTACCCCTATGGAAAATCCTTCACAATTTTCACACAATGCCTTCACGGTGCTTGATTTTACACATTTTTCAATCAGCCCGCCCCTCTGGCCCCTTGTAGCAAGTTTTGGGACAATCCCCCACCCTTCCCATTTTTGACTTTTTCGACACTACCGGCCCTGTCGTTTTTTTCAATTTTTGCCCGCTTTGGAAAATCCTTCAAAATTTTCACACAATGCCCTCACGGTGCTTGATTTTACACATTTTTCATTCAGGCCGCCCCTCTGGCCCCTTGTAGCAAGTTTTGGGACAATCCCCCACCCTTCCCATTTTTGACTTTTTCGACACTACCGGCCCTGTCGTTTTTTTCAATTTTTGGCCGCTTTGTAAAATCCTTCACAATTTTCACACAATGCCCTCACGGTGCTTGATTTTACACATTTTTCATTCAGGCCGCCCCTCTGGCCCCTTGTAGCAAGTTTTGGGACAATCCCCCACCCTTCCCATTTTTGACTTTTTCGACACTACCGACCCTGTCATTTTTTTCAATTTTTACCCCTATGGAAAATCCTTCACAATTTTCACACAATGCCTTCACGGTGCTTGATTTTACACATTTTTCATTCAGGCCGCCCCTCTGGCCCCTTGTAGCAAGTTTTGGGACAATCCCCCACCCTTCCCATTTTTGAATTTTTCGACACTACCGGCCCTGTCGTTTTTTTCAATTTTTGGCCGCTTTGGAAAATCCTTCATAATTTTCACACAATGCCCTCACGGTGCTTGATTTTACAAATTTTTCATTCAGGCCGCCCCTCTGGCCCCTTGTAGCAAGTTTTGGGACAATCCCCCACCCTTCCCATTTTTGACTTTTTCGACACTACCGGCCCTGTCATTTTTTTCAATTTTTGGCCGCTTTGGAAAATCCTTCACAATTTTCACACAATGCCCTCACGGTGCTTGATTTTACACATTTTTCATTCAGGCCGCCCCTCTGGCCCCTTGTAGCAAGTTTTGGGACAATCCCCCACCCTTCCCATTTTTGACTTTTTCGACACTACCGACCCTGTCATTTTTTTCAATTTTTACCCCTTTGGAAAATCCTTCACAATTTTCACACAATGCCCTCACGGTGCTTGATTTTACACATTTTTCAATCAGCCCGCCCCTCTGGCCCCTTGTAGCAAGTTTTGGGACAATCCCCCACCCTTCCCATTTTTGACTTTTTCGACACTACCGGCCCTGTCGTTTTTTTCAATTTTTGGCCGCTTTGGAAAATCCTTCACAATTTTCACACAATGCCCTCACGGTGCTTGATTTTACACATTTTTCATTCAGGCCGCCCCTCTGGCCCCTTGTAGCAAGTTTTGGGACAATCCCCCACCCTTCCCATTTTTGAATTTTTCGACACTACCGGCCCTGTCGTTTTTTTCAATTTTTGGCCGCTTTAGAAAATCCTTCATAATTTTCACACAATGCCCTCACGGTGCTTGATTTTACAAATTTTTCATTCAGGCCGCCCCTCTGGCCCCTTGTAGCAAGTTTTGGGACAATCCCCCACCCTTCCCATTTTTGACTTTTTCGACACTACCGGCCCTGTCGTTTTTTTCAATTTTTGGCCGCTTTGGAAAATCCTTCATAATTTTCACACAATGCCCTCACGGTGCTTGATTTTACAAATTTTTCATTCAGGCCGCCCCTCTGGCCCCTTGTAGCAAGTTTTGGGACAATCCCCCACCCTTCCCATTTTTGACTTTTTCGACACTACCGGCCCTGTCATTTTTTTCCATTTTTGGCCGCTTTGGAAAATCCTTCACAATTTTCACACAATGCCCTCACGGTGCTTGATTTTACACATTTTTCATTCAGGCCGCCCCTCTGGCCCCTTGTAGCAAGTTTTGGGACAATCCCCCACCCTTCCCATTTTTGACTTTTTCGACACTACCGACCCTGTCATTTTTTTTCAATTTTTACCCCTATGGAAAATCCTTCACAATTTTCACACAATGCCTTCACGGTGCTTGATTTTACACATTTTTCAATCAGCCCGCCCCTCTGGCCCCTTGTAGCAAGTTTTGGGACAATCCCCCACCCTTCCCATTTTTGACTTTTTCGACACTACCGGCCCTGTCGTTTTTTTCAATTTTTGGCCGCTTTGGAAAATCCTTCACAATTTTCACACAATGCCCTCACGGTGCTTGATTTTACACATTTTTCATTCAGGCCGCCCCTCTGGCCCCTTGTAGCAAGTTTTGGGACAATCCCCCACCCTTCCCATTTTTGACTTTTTCGACACTACCGACCCTGTCATTTTTTTCAATTTTTACCCCTATGGAAAATCCTTCACAATTTTCACACAATGCCTTCACGGTGCTTGATTTTACACATTTTTCAATCAGCCCGCCCCTCTGGCCCCTTGTAGCAAGTTTTGGGACAATCCCCCACCCTTCCCATTTTTGACTTTTTCGACACTACCCGGCCCTGTCGTTTTTTTCAATTTTTGCCCGCTTTGGAAAATCCTTCAAAATTTTCACACAATGCCCTCACGGTGCTTGATTTTACACATTTTTCATTCAGGCCGCCCCTCTGGCCCCTTGTAGCAAGTTTTGGGACAATCCCCCACCCTTCCCATTTTTGACTTTTTCGACACTACCGACCCTGTCGTTTTTTTCAATTTTTGGCCGCTTTGGAAAATCCTTCACAATTTTCACACAATGCCCTCACGGTGCTTGATTTTACACATTTTTCATTCAGGCCGCCCCTCTGGCCCCTTGTAGCAAGTTTTGGGACAATCCCCCACCCTTCCCATTTTTGAATTTTTCGACACTACCGGCCCTGTCGTTTTTTTCAATTTTTGGCCGCTTTGGAAAATCCTTCATAATTTTCACACAATGCCCTCACGGTGCTTGATTTTACACATTTTTCATTCAGGCCGCCCCTCTGGCCCCTTGTAGCAAGTTTTGGGACAATCCCCCACCCTTCCCATTTTTGACTTTTTCGACACTACCGGCCCTGTCGTTTTTTTCAATTTTTGGCCGCTTTGGAAAATCCTTCACAATTTTCACACAATGCCCTCACGGTGCTTGATTTTACACATTTTTCATTCAGGCCGCCCCTCTGGCCCCTTGTAGCAAGTTTTGGGACAATCCCCCACCCTTCCCATTTTTGACTTTTTCGACACTACCGGCCCTGTCGTTTTTTTCAATTTTTGGCCGCTTTGGAAAATCCTTCACAATTTTCACACAATGCCCTCACGGTGCTTGATTTTACACATTTTTCATTCAGGCCGCCCCTCTGGCCCCTTGTAGCAAGTTTTGGGACAATCCCCCACCCTTCCCATTTTTGACTTTTTCGACACTACCGGCCCTGTCGTTTTTTTCAATTTTTGGCCGCTTTGGAAAATCCTTCACAATTTTCACACAATGCCCTCACGGTGCTTGATTTTACACATTTTTCATTCAGGCCGCCCCTCTGGCCCCTTGTAGCAAGTTTTGGGACAATCCCCCACCCTTCCCATTTTTGACTTTTTCGACACTACCGACCCTGTCATTTTTTTCAATTTTTACCCCTATGGAAAATCCTTCACAATTTTCACACAATGCCTTCACGGTGCTTGATTTTACACATTTTTCAATCAGCCCGCCCCTCTGGCCCCTTGTAGCAAGTTTTGGGACAATCCCCCACCCTTCCCATTTTTGACTTTTTCGACACTACCGGCCCTGTCGTTTTTTTCAATTTTTGCCCGCTTTGGAAAATCCTTCAAAATTTTCACACAATGCCCTCACGGTGCTTGATTTTACACATTTTTCATTCAGGCCGCCCCTCTGGCCCCTTGTAGCAAGTTTTGGGACAATCCCCCACCCTTCCCATTTTTGACTTTTTCGACACTACCGACCCTGTCATTTTTTTCAATTTTTACCCCTATGGAAAATCCTTCACAATTTTCACACAATGCCCTCACGGTGCTTGATTTTACACATTTTTCATTCAGGCCGCCCCTCTGGCCCCTTGTAGCAAGTTTTGGGACAATCCCCCACCCTTCCCATTTTTGACTTTTTCGACACTACCGGCCCTGTCGTTTTTTTCAATTTTTGGCCGCTTTGGAAAATCCTTCACAATTTTCACACAATGCCCTCACGGTGCTTGATTTTACACATTTTTCATTCAGGCCGCCCCTCTGGCCCCTTGTAGCAAGTTTTGGGACAATCCCCCACCCTTCCCATTTTTGAATTTTTCGACACTACCGGCCCTGTCGTTTTTTTCAATTTTTGGCCGCTTTGGAAAATCCTTCATCATTTTCACACAATGCCCTCACGGTGCTTGATTTTACAAATTTTTCATTCAGGCCGCCCCTCTGGCCCCTTGTAGCAAGTTTTGGGACAATCCCCCACCCTTCCCATTTTTGACTTTTTCGACACTACCGGCCCTGTCGTTTTTTTCAATTTTTGGCCGCTTTGGAAAATCCTTCACAATTTTCACACAATGCCCTCACGGTGCTTGATTTTACACATTTTTCATTCAGCCCGCCCCTCTGGCCCCTTGTAGCAAGTTTTGGGACAATCCCCCACCCTTCCCATTTTTGACTTTTTCGACACTACCGACCCTGTCATTTTTTTCAATTTTTACCCCTATGGAAAATCCTTCACAATTTTCACACAATGCCTTCACGGTGCTTGATTTTACACATTTTTCAATCAGCCCGCCCCTCTGGCCCCTTGTAGCAAGTTTTGGGACAATCCCCCACCCTTCCCATTTTTGACTTTTTCGACACTACCGGCCCTGTCGTTTTTTTCAATTTTTGCCCGCTTTGGAAAATCCTTCAAAATTTTCACACAATGCCCTCACGGTGCTTGATTTTACACATTTTTCATTCAGGCCGCCCCTCTGGCCCCTTGTAGCAAGTTTTGGGACAATCCCCCACCCTTCCCATTTTTGACTTTTTCGACACTACCGACCCTGTCATTTTTTTCAATTTTTACCCCTATGGAAAATCCTTCACAATTTTCACACAATGCCTTCACGGTGCTTGATTTTACACATTTTTCAATCAGCCCGCCCCTCTGGCCCCTTGTAGCAAGTTTTGGGACAATCCCCCACCCTTCCCATTTTTGACTTTTTCGACACTACCGGCCCTGTCGTTTTTTTCAATTTTTGGCCGCTTTGGAAAATCCTTCACAATTTTCACACAATGCCCTCACGGTGCTTGATTTTACACATTTTTCATTCAGGCCGCCCCTCTGGCCCCTTGTAGCAAGTTTTGGGACAATCCCCCACCCTTCCCATTTTTGAATTTTTCGACACTACCGGCCCTGTCGTTTTTTTCAATTTTTGGCCGCTTTGGAAAATCCTTCATAATTTTCACACAATGCCCTCACGGTGCTTGATTTTACAAATTTTTCATTCAGGCCGCCCCTCTGGCCCCTTGTAGCAAGTTTTGGGACAATCCCCCACCCTTCCCATTTTTGACTTTTTCGACACTACCGGCCCTGTCGTTTTTTTCAATTTTTGGCCGCTTTGGAAAATCCTTCACAATTTTCACACAATGCCCTCACGGTGCTTGATTTTACACATTTTTCATTCAGGCCGCCCCTCTGGCCCCTTGTAGCAAGTTTTGGGACAATCCCCCACCCTTCCCATTTTTGACTTTTTCGACACTACCGGCCCTGTCGTTTTTTTCAATTTTTGGCCGCTTTGGAAAATCCTTCACAATTTTCACACAATGCCCTCACGGTGCTTGATTTTACACATTTTTCATTCAGGCCGCCCCTCTGGCCCCTTGTAGCAAGTTTTGGGACAATCCCCCACCCTTCCCATTTTTGACTTTTTCGACACTACCGACCCTGTCATTTTTTTCAATTTTTACCCCTATGGAAAATCCTTCACAATTTCCACACAATGCCTTCACGGTGCTTGATTTTACACATTTTTCAATCAGCCCGCCCCTCTGGCCCCTTGTAGCAAGTTTTGGGACAATCCCCCACCCTTCCCATTTTTGACTTTTTCGACACTACCGGCCCTGTCGTTTTTTTCAATTTTTGGCCGCTTTGGAAAATCCTTCACAATTTTCACACAATGCCCTCACGGTGCTTGATTTTACACATTTTTCAATCAGCCCGCCCCTCTGGCCCCTTGTAGCAAGTTTTGGGACAATCCCCCACCCTTCCCATTTTTCAATTTTTCGACACTACCGGCCCTGTCGTTTTTTTCAATTTTTGGCCGCTTTGGAAAATCCTTCATAATTTTCACACAATGCCCTCACGGTGCTTGATTTTACAAATTTTTCATTCAGGCCGCCCCTCTGGCCCCTTGTAGCAAGTTTTGGGACAATCCCCCACCCTTCCCATTTTTGACTTTTTCGACACTACCGGCCCTGTCGTTTTTTTCAATTTTTGGCCGCTTTGGAAAATCCTTCACAATTTTCACACAATGCCCTCACGGTGCTTGATTTTACACATTTTTCATTCAGGCCGCCCCTCTGGCCCCTTGTAGCAAGTTTTGGGACAATCCCCCACCCTTCCCATTTTTGACTTTTTCGACACTACCGACCCTGTCATTTTTTTCAATTTTTACCCCTATGGAAAATCCTTCAAAATTTTCACACAATGCCCTCACGGTGCTTGATTTTACACATTTTTCATTCAGGCCGCCCCTCTGGCCCCTTGTAGCAAGTTTTGGGACAATCCCCCACCCTTCCCATTTTTGACTTTTTCGACACTACCGACCCTGTCATTTTTTTCAATTTTTACCCCTATGGAAAATCCTTCACAATTTTCACACAATGCCTTCACGGTGCTTGATTTTACACAGTTTTCAATCAGCGCGCCCCTCTGGCCCCTTGTAGCAAGTTTTGGGACAATCCCCCACCCTTCCCATTTTTGACTTTTTCGACACTACCGGCCCTGTCGTTTTTTTCAATTTTTGCCCGCTTTGGAAAATCCTTCAAAATTTTCACACAATGCCCTCACGGTGCTTGATTTTACACATTTTTCATTCAGGCCGCCCCTCTGGCCCCTTGTAGCAAGTTTTGGGACAATCCCCCACCCTTCCCATTTTTGACTTTTTCGACACTACCGACCCTGTCATTTTTTTCAATTTTTACCCCTATGGAAAATCCTTCACAATTTTCACACAATGCCTTCACGGTGCTTGATTTTACACATTTTTCAATCAGCCCGCCCCTCTGGCCCCTTGTAGCAAGTTTTGGGACAATCCCCCACCCTTCCCATTTTTGACTTTTTCGACACTACCGGCCCTGTCGTTTTTTTCCATTTTTGGCCGCTTTGGAAAATCCTTCACAATTTTCACACAATGCCCTCACGGTGCTTGATTTTACACATTTTTCATTCAGGCCGCCCCTCTGGCCCCTTGTAGCAAGTTTTGGGACAATCCCCCACCCTTCCCATTTTTGACTTTTTCGACACTACCGACCCTGTCGTTTTTTTCAATTTTTGCCCGCTTTGGAAAATCCTTCAAAATTTTCACACAATGCCCTCACGGTGCTTGATTTTACACATTTTTCATTCAGGCCGCCCCTCTGGCCCCTTGTAGCAAGTTTTGGGACAATCCCCCACCCTTCCCATTTTTGACTTTTTCGACACTACCGACCCTGTCATTTTTTTCAATTTTTACCCCTATGGAAAATCCTTCACAATTTTCACACAATGCCTTCACGGTGCTTGATTTTACACATTTTTCAATCAGCCCGCCCCTCTGGCCCCTTGTAGCAAGTTTTGGGACAATCCCCCACCTTTCCCATTTTTGAATTTTTCGACACTACCGGCCCTGTCATTTTTTTCAATTTTTGGCCGCTTTGGAAAATCCTTCACAATTTTCACACAATGCCCTCACGGTGCTTGATTTTACACATTTTTCATTCAGGCCGCCCCTCTGGCCCCTTGTAGCAAGTTTTGGGACAATCCCCCACCCTTCCCATTTTTGAATTTTTCGACACTACCGGCCCTGTCGTTTTTTTCAATTTTTGGCCGCTTTGGAAAATCCTTCATAATTTTCACACAATGCCCTCACGGTGCTTGATTTTACAAATTTTTCATTCAGGCCGCCCCTCTGGCCCCTTGTAGCAAGTTTTGGGACAATCCCCCACCCTTCCCATTTTTGACTTTTTCGACACTACCGGCCCTGTCGTTTTTTTCAATTTTTGGCCGCTTTGGAAAATCCTTCACAATTTTCACACAATGCCCTCACGGTGCTTGATTTTACACATTTTTCATTCAGGCCGCCCCTCTGGCCCCTTGTAGCAAGTTTTGGGACAATCCCCCACCCTTCCCATTTTTGACTTTTTCGACACTACCGACCCTGTCATTTTTTTCAATTTTTACCCCTATGGAAAATCCTTCACAATTTTCACACAATGCCTTCACGGTGCTTGATTTTACACATTTTTCAATCAGCCCGCCCCTCTGGCCCCTTGTAGCAAGTTTTGGGACAATCCCCCACCTTTCCCATTTTTGACTTTTTCGACACTACCGGCCCTGTCATTTTTTTCAATTTTTGGCCGCTTTGGAAAATCCTTCACAATTTTCACACAATGCCCTCACGGTGCTTGATTTTACACATTTTTCATTCAGGCCGCCCCTCTGGCCCCTTGTAGCAAGTTTTGGGACAATCCCCCACCCTTCCCATTTTTGAATTTTTCGACACTACCGGCCCTGTCGTTTTTTTCAATTTTTGGCCGCTTTGGAAAATCCTTCATAATTTTCACACAATGCCCTCACGGTGCTTGATTTTACAAATTTTTCATTCAGGCCGCCCCTCTGGCCCCTTGTAGCAAGTTTTGGGACAATCCCCCACCCTTCCCATTTTTGACTTTTTCGACACTACCGGCCCTGTCGTTTTTTTCAATTTTTGGCCGCTTTGGAAAATCCTTCACAATTTTCACACAATGCCCTCACGGTGCTTGATTTTACACATTTTTCATTCAGGCCGCCCCTCTGGCCCCTTGTAGCAAGTTTTGGGACAATCCCCCACCCTTCCCATTTTTGACTTTTTCGACACTACCGACCCTGTCATTTTTTTCAATTTTTACCCCTATGGAAAATCCTTCACAATTTTCACACAATGCCTTCACGGTGCTTGATTTTACACATTTTTCAATCAGCACGCCCCTCTGGCCCCTTGTAGCAAGTTTTGGGACAATCCCCCACCCTTCCCATTTTTGACTTTTTCGACACTACCGGCCCTGTCGTTTTTTTCAATTTTTGCCCGCTTTGGAAAATCCTTCAAAATTTTCACACAATGCCCTCACGGTGCTTGATTTTACACATTTTTCATTCAGGCCGCCCCTCTGGCCCCTTGTAGCAAGTTTTGGGACAATCCCCCACCCTTCCCATTTTTGACTTTTTCGACACTACCGACCCTGTCATTTTTTTCAATTTTTACCCATATGGAAAATCCTTCACAATTTTCACACAATGCCTTCACGGTGCTTGATTTTACACATTTTTCAATCAGCCCGCCCCTCTGGCCCCTTGTAGCAAGTTTTGGGACAATCCCCCACCCTTCCCATTTTTGACTTTTTCGACACTACCGGCCCTGTCGTTTTTTTCCATTTTTGGCCGCTTTGGAAAATCCTTCACAATTTTCACACAATGCCCTCACGGTGCTTGATTTTACACATTTTTCATTCAGGCCGCCCCTCTGGCCCCTTGTAGCAAGTTTTGGGACAATCCCCCACCCTTCCCATTTTTGACTTTTTCGACACTACCAGCCCTGTCATTTTTTTCCATTTTTGGCCGCTTTGGAAAATCCTTCACAATTTTCACACAATGCCCTCACGGTGCTTGATTTTACACATTTTTCATTCAGGCCGCTCCTCTGGCCCCTTGTAGCAAGTTTTGGGACAATCCCCCACCCTTCCCATTTTTGACTTTTTCAACACTACCGGCCCTGTCATTTTTTTCAATTTTTGCCCGCTTTGGAAAATCCTTGACAAATTTTCACACAATGCCTTCACGGTGCTTGATTTTACAAATTTTTCATTCAGGCCGCCCCTCTGGCCCCTTGTAGCAAGTTTTGGGACAATCCCCCACCCTTCCCATTTTTGACTTTTTCGACACTACCGGCCCTGTCGTTTTTTTCCATTTTTGGCCGCTTTGGAAAATCCTTCACAATTTTCACACAATGCCCTCACGGTGCTTGATTTTACACATTTTTCATTCAGGCCGCCCCTCTGGCCCCTTGTAGCAAGTTTTGGGACAATCCCCCACCCTTCCCATTTTTGACTTTTTCGACACTACCGGCCCTGTCATTTTTTTCCATTTTTGGCCGCTTTGGAAAATCCTTCACAATTTTCACACAATGCCCTCACGGTGCTTGATTTTACACATTTTTCATTCAGGCCGCTCCTCTGGCCCCTTGTAGCAAGTTTTGGGACAATCCCCCACCCTTCCCATTTTTGACTTTTTCAACACTACCGGCCCTGTCATTTTTTTCAATTTTTGCCCGCTTTGGAAAATCCTTGACAAATTTTCACACAATGCCTTCACGGTGCTTGATTTTACAAATTTTTCATTCAGGCCGCCCCTCTGGCCCCTTGTAGCAAGTTTTGGGACAATCCCCCACCCTTCCCATTTTTGACTTTTTCGACACTATCGACCCTGTCATTTTTTTCCATTTTTGGCCGCTTTGGAAAATCCTTCATAATTTTCACACAATGCCCTCACGGTGCTTGATTTTACAAATTTTTCATTCAGGCCGCCCCTCTGGCCCCTTGTAGCAAGTTTTGGGACAATCCCCCACCCTTCCCATTTTTGACTTTTTCGACACTACCGGCCCTGTCGTTTTTTTCAATTTTTGGCCGCTTTGGAAAATCCTTCACAATTTTCACACAATGCCCTCACGGTGCTTGATTTTACACATTTTTCATTCAGGCCGCCCCTCTGGCCCCTTGTAGCAAGTTTTGGGACAATCCCCCACCCTTCCCATTTTTGACTTTTTCGACACTACCGACCCTGTCATTTTTTTCAATTTTACCCCTATGGAAAATCCTTCACAATTTTCACACAATGCCTTCACGGTGCTTGATTTTACACATTTTTCAATCAGCACGCCCCTCTGGCCCCTTGTAGCAAGTTTTGGGACAATCCCCCACCCTTCCCATTTTTGACTTTTTCGACACTACCGGCCCTGTCGTTTTTTTCAATTTTTGCCCGCTTTGGAAAATCCTTCAAAATTTTCACACAATGCCCTCACGGTGCTTGATTTTACACATTTTTCATTCAGGCCGCCCCTCTGGCCCCTTGTAGCAAGTTTTGGGACAATCCCCCACCCTTCCCATTTTTGACTTTTTCGACACTACCGACCCTGTCATTTTTTTCAATTTTTACCCATATGGAAAATCCTTCACAATTTTCACACAATGCCTTCACGGTGCTTGATTTTACACATTTTTCAATCAGCCCGCCCCTCTGGCCCCTTGTAGCAAGTTTTGGGACAATCCCCCACCCTTCCCATTTTTGACTTTTTCGACACTACCGGCCCTGTCGTTTTTTTCCATTTTTGGCCGCTTTGGAAAATCCTTCACAATTTTCACACAATGCCCTCACGGTGCTTGATTTTACACATTTTTCATTCAGGCCGCCCCTCTGGCCCCTTGTAGCAAGTTTTGGGACAATCCCCCACCCTTCCCATTTTTGACTTTTTCGACACTACCGGCCCTGTCATTTTTTTCCATTTTTGGCCGCTTTGGAAAATCCTTCACAATTTTCACACAATGCCCTCACGGTGCTTGATTTTACACATTTTTCATTCAGGCCGCTCCTCTGGCCCCTTGTAGCAAGTTTTGGGACAATCCCCCACCCTTCCCATTTTTGACTTTTTCAACACTACCGGCCCTGTCATTTTTTTCAATTTTTGCCCGCTTTGGAAAATCCTTGACAAATTTTCACACAATGCCTTCACGGTGCTTGATTTTACAAATTTTTCATTCAGGCCGCCCCTCTGGCCCCTTGTAGCAAGTTTTGGGACAATCCCCCACCCTTCCCATTTTTGACTTTTTCGACACTACCGGCCCTGTCGTTTTTTTCCATTTTTGGCCGCTTTGGAAAATCCTTCACAATTTTCACACAATGCCCTCACGGTGCTTGATTTTACACATTTTTCATTCAGGCCGCCCCTCTGGCCCCTTGTAGCAAGTTTTGGGACAATCCCCCACCCTTCCCATTTTTGACTTTTTCGACACTACCGGCCCTGTCATTTTTTTCCATTTTTGGCCGCTTTGGAAAATCCTTCACAATTTTCACACAATGCCCTCACGGTGCTTGATTTTACACATTTTTCATTCAGGCCGCTCCTCTGGCCCCTTGTAGCAAGTTTTGGGACAATCCCCCACCCTTCCCATTTTTGACTTTTTCAACACTACCGGCCCTGTCATTTTTTTCAATTTTTGCCCGCTTTGGAAAATCCTTGACAAATTTTCACACAATGCCTTCACGGTGCTTGATTTTACAAATTTTTCATTCAGGCCGCCCCTCTGGCCCCTTGTAGCAAGTTTTGGGACAATCCCCCACCCTTCCCATTTTTGACTTTTTCGACACTACCGACCCTGTCATTTTTTTCAATTTTTACCCCTATGGAAAATCCTTCACAATTTTCACACAATGCCTTCACGGTGCTTGATTTTACACATTTTTCAATCAGCGCGCCCCTCTGGCCCCTTGTAGCAAGTTTTGGGACAATCCCCCACCCTTCCCATTTTTGACTTTTTCGACACTACCGGCCCTGTCGTTTTTTTCAATTTTGCCCGCTTTGGAAAATCCTTCAAAATGTTCACACAATGCCCTCACGGTGCTTGATTTTACAAATTTTTCATTCAGGCCGCCCCTCTGGCCCCTTGTAGCAAGTTTTGGGACAATCCCCCACCCTTCCCATTTTTGACTTTTTCGACACTACCGACCCTGTCATTTTTTTCAATTTTTACCCCTATGGAAAATCCTTCACAATTTTCACACAATGCCCTCACGGTGCTTGATTTTACACATTTTTCAATCAGCCCGCCCCTCTGGCCCCTTGTAGCAAGTTTTGGGACAATCCCCCACCCTTCCCATTTTTGACTTTTTCGACACTACCGGCCCTGTCGTTTTTTTCAATTTTTGGCCGCTTTGGAAAATCCTTCATAATTTTCACACAATGCCCTCACGGTGCTTGATTTTACAAATTTTTCATTCAGGCCGCCCCTCTGACCCCTTGTAGCAAGTTTTGGGACAATCCCCCACCCTTCCCATTTTTGACTTTTTCGACACTACCGGCCCTGTCGTTTTTTTCAATTTTTGCCCGCTTTGGAAAATCCTTCACAATTTTCACACAATGCCCTCACGGTGCTTGATTTTACACATTTTTCATTCAGGCCGCCCCTCTGGCCCCTTGTAGCAAGTTTTGGGACAATCCCCCACCCTTCCCATTTTTGACTTTTTCGACACTACCGCCCTGTCATTTTTTTCCATTTTTGGCCACTTTGGAAAATCCTTCACAATTTTCACACAATGCCCTCACGGTGCTTGATTTTACACATTTTTCATTCAGGCCGCCCCTCTGGCCCCTTGTAGCAAGTTTTGGGACAATCCCCCACCCTTCCCATTTTTGACTTTTTCGACACTACCGACCCTGTCATTTTTTTCAATTTTTACCCCTATGGATAATCCTTCACAATTTTCACACAATGCCTTCACGGTGCTTGATTTTACACATTTTTCAATCAGCCCGCCCCTCTGGCCCCTTGTAGCAAGTTTTGGGACAATCCCCCACCCTTCCCATTTTTGACTTTTTCGACACTACCGACCCTGTCATTTTTTTCAATTTTTACCCCTATGGAAAATCCTTCACAATTTTCACACAATGCCTTCACGGTGCTTGATTTTACACACTTTTAATTCAGGCCGCCCCTCTGGCCCCTTGTAGCAAGTTTTGGGACAATCCCCCACCTTCCCATTTTTGACTTTTTCGACACTACCGACCCTGTCATTTTTTTCAATTTTTACAACTATGGAAAATCCTTCACAATTTTCACACAATGCCTTCACGGTGCTTGATTTTACACATTTTTCAATCAGCCCGCCCCTCTGGCCCCTTGTAGCAAGTTTTGGGACAATCCCTCACCCTTCCCATTTTTGATTTTTTCGACACTACCGGCCCTGTCATTTTTTTCAATTTTTGCCCACTTTGGAAAATCCTTCACAATTTTCACACAATGCCTTCACGGTGCTTGATTTTACACATTTTTCATTCAGGCCGCCCCTCTGGCCCCTTGTAGCAAGTTTTGGGACAATCCCCCACCCTTCCCATTTTTGACTTTTTCGACACTACCGGCCCTGTCATTTTTTTCAATTTTTGCCCGCTTTGGAAAATCCTTCACAATTTTCACACAATGCCCTCACGGTGCTTGATTTTACACATTTTTCATTCAGGCCGCCCCTCTGGCCCCTTGTATGAAGTTTTGGGACAATCCCCCACCCTTCCCATTTTTGACTTTTTCGACACTACCCGGCCCTGTCGTTTTTTTCAATTTTTGCCCGCTTTGGAAAATCCTTCAAAATTTTCACACAATGCCTTCACGGTGCTTGATTTTACACATTTTTCATTCAGGCCGCCCCTCTGGCCCCTTGTAGCAAGTTTTGGGACAATCCCCCACCCTTCCCATTTTTGACTTTTTCGACACTACCGACCCTGTCATTTTTTTCAATTTTTACCCCTATGGAAAATCCTTCACAATTTTCACACAATGCCCTCACGGTGCTTGATTTTACACATTTTTCAATCAGCCCGCCCCTCTGGCCCCTTGTAGCAAGTTTTGGGACAATCCCCCACCCTTCCCATTTTTGACTTTTTCGACACTACCGGCCCTGTCGTTTTTTTCAATTTTGGCCGCTTTGGAAAATCCTTCATAATTTTCACACAATGCCCTCACGGTGCTTGATTTTACAAATTTTTCATTCAGGCCGCCCCTCTGGCCCCTTGTAGCAAGTTTTGGGACAATCCCCCACCCTTCCCATTTTTGAATTTTTCGACACTACCGGCCCTGTCGTTTTTTTCAATTTTTGGCCGCTTTGATAAATCCTTCATAATTTTCACACAATGCCCTCACGGTGCTTGATTTTACAAATTTTTCATTCAGGCCGCCCCTCTGGCCCCTTGTAGCAAGTTTTGGGACAATCCCCCACCCTTCCCATTTTTGACTTTTTCGACACTACCGGCCCTGTCGTTTTTTTCAATTTTTGGCCGCTTTGGAAAATCCTTCACAATTTTCACACAATGCCCTCACGGTGCTTGATTTTACACATTTTTCATTCAGGCCGCCCCTCTGGCCCCTTGTAGCAAGTTTTGGGACAATCCCCCACCCTTCCCATTTTTGACTTTTTCGACACTATCGACCCTGTCATTTTTTTCAATTTTTACCCCTATGGAAAATCCTTGACAATTTTCACACAATGCCTTCACGGTGCTTGATTTTACACATTTTTCATTCAGGCTGCCCTCTGGCCCCTTGTAGCAAGTTTTGGGACAATCCCCCACCCTTCCCATTTTTGACTTTTTCGACACTACCGGCCCTGTTGTTTTTTTCAATTTTTGCCCGCTTTGGAAAATCCTTCACAATTTTCACACAATGCCCTCACGGTGCTTGATTTTACACATTTTTCATTCAGGCCGCCCCTCTGGCCCCTTGTAGCAAGTTTTGGGACAATCCCCCACCCTTCCCATTTTTGACTTTTTCGACACTACCGACCCTGTCATTTTTTTCAATTTTTACCCCTATGGAAAATCCTTCACAATTTTCACACAATGCCTTCACGGTGCTTGATTTTACACATTTTTCAATCAGCCCGCCCCTCTGGCCCCTTGTAGCAAGTTTTGGGACAATCCCCCACCCTTCCCATTTTTGACTTTTTCGACACTACCGGCCCTGTCGTTTTTTTCAATTTTTGGCCGCTTTGGAAAATCCTTCACAATTTTCACACAATGCCCTCACGGTGCTTGATTTTACACATTTTTCATTCAGGCCGCCCCTCTGGCCCCTTGTAGCAAGTTTTGGGACAATCCCCCACCCTTCCCATTTTTGAATTTTTCGACACTACCGGCCCTGTCGTTTTTTTCAATTTTTGGCCGCTTTGGAAAATCCTTCATAATTTTCACACAATGCCCTCACGGTGCTTGATTTTACAAATTTTTCATTCAGGCCGCCCCTCTGGCCCCTTGTAGCAAGTTTTGGGACAATCCCCCACCCTTCCCATTTTTGAATTTTTCGACACTACCGGCCCTGTCGTTTTTTTCAATTTTTGGCCGCTTTGGAAAATCCTTCATAATTTTCACACAATGCCCTCACGGTGCTTGATTTTACAAATTTTTCATTCAGGCCGCCCCTCTGGCCCCTTGTAGCAAGTTTTGGGACAATCCCCCACCCTTCCCATTTTTGACTTTTTCGACACTACCGGCCCTGTCGTTTTTTTCAATTTTTGGCCGCTTTGGAAAATCCTTCACAATTTTCACACAATGCCCTCACGGTGCTTGATTTTACACATTTTTCATTCAGGCCGCTCCTCTGGCCCCTTGTAGCAAGTTTTGGGACAATCCCCCACCCTTCCCATTTTTGACTTTTTCAACACTACCGGCCCTGTCATTTTTTTCAATTTTTGCCCGCTTTGGAAAATCCTTGACAAATTTTCACACAATGCCTTCACGGTGCTTGATTTTACACATTTTTCATTCAGGCCGCCCCTCTGGCCCCTTGTAGCAAGTTTTGGGACAATCCCCCACCCTTCCCATTTTTGACTTTTTCGACACTACCGGCCCTGTCATTTTTTTCCATTTTTGGCCGCTTTGGAAAATCCTTCACAATTTTCACACAATGCCCTCACGGTGCTTGATTTTACACATTTTTCATTCAGGCCGCTCCTCTGGCCCCTTGTAGCAAGTTTTGGGACAATCCCCCACCCTTCCCATTTTTGACTTTTTCAACACTACCGGCCCTGTCATTTTTTTCAATTTTTGCCCGCTTTGGAAAATCCTTGACAAATTTTCACACAATGCCTTCACGGTGCTTGTTTTTACAAATTTTTCATTCAGGCCGCCCCTCTGGCCCCTTGTAGCAAGTTTTGGGACAATCCCCCACCCTTCCCATTTTTGACTTTTTCGACACTACCGACCCTGTCATTTTTTTCAATTTTTACCCCTATGGAAAATCCTTCACAATTTTCACACAATGCCTTCACGGTGCTTGATTTTACACATTTTTCAATCAGCGCGCCCCTCTGGCCCCTTGTAGCAAGTTTTGGGACAATCCCCCACCCTTCCCATTTTTGACTTTTTCGACACTACCGGCCCTGTCGTTTTTTTCAATTTTTGCCCGCTTTGGAAAATCCTTCAAAATGTTCACACAATGCCCTCACGGTGCTTGATTTTACAAATTTTTCATTCAGGCCGCCCCTCTGGCCCCTTGTAGCAAGTTTTGGGACAATCCCCCACCCTTCCCATTTTTGACTTTTTCGACACTACCGACCCTGTCATTTTTTTCAATTTTTACCCCTATGGAAAATCCTTCACAATTTTCACACAATGCCCTCACGGTGCTTGATTTTACACATTTTTCAATCAGCCCGCCCCTCTGGCCCCTTGTAGCAAGTTTTGGGACAATCCCCCACCCTTCCCATTTTTGACTTTTTCGACACTACCGGCCCTGTCGTTTTTTTCAATTTTTGGCCGCTTTGGAAAATCCTTCATAATTTTCACACAATGCCCTCACGGTGCTTGATTTTACAAATTTTTCATTCAGGCCGCCCCTCTGGCCCCTTGTAGCAAGTTTTGGGACAATCCCCCACCCTTCCCATTTTTGACTTTTTCGACACTACCGGCCCTGTCGTTTTTTTCAATTTTTGCCCGCTTTGGAAAATCCTTCACAATTTTCACACAATGCCCTCACGGTGCTTGATTTTACACATTTTTCATTCAGGCCGCCCCTCTGGCCCCTTGTAGCAAGTTTTGGGACAATCCCCCACCCTTCCCATTTTTGACTTTTTCGACACTACCGGCCCTGTCATTTTTTTCCATTTTTGGCCACTTTGGAAAATCCTTCACAATTTTCACACAATGCCCTCACGGTGCTTGATTTTACACATTTTTCATTCAGGCCGCCCCTCTGGCCCCTTGTAGCAAGTTTTGGGACAATCCCCCACCCTTCCCATTTTTGACTTTTTCGACACTACCGACCCTGTCATTTTTTTCAATTTTTACCCATATGGAAAATCCTTCACAATTTTCACACAATGCCTTCACGGTGCTTGATTTTACACATTTTTCAATCAGCCCGCCCCTCTGGCCCCTTGTAGCAAGTTTTGGGACAATCCCCCACCCTTCCCATTTTTGACTTTTTCGACACTACCGACCCTGTCATTTTTTTCAATTTTTACCCCTATGGAAAATCCTTCACAATTTTCACACAATGCCTTCACGGTGCTTGATTTTACACACTTTTAATTCAGGCCGCCCCTCTGGCCCCTTGTAGCAAGTTTTGGGACAATCCCCCACCCTTCCCATTTTTGACTTTTTCGACACTACCGACCCTGTCATTTTTTTCAATTTTTACCCATATGGAAAATCCTTCACAATTTTCACACAATGCCTTCACGGTGCTTGATTTTACACATTTTTCAATCAGCCCGCCCCTCTGGCCCCTTGTAGCAAGTTTTGGGACAATCCCTCACCCTTCCCATTTT